>NW_009931645.1:26995-39034 GCF_000696875.1 Nestor notabilis | reverse complement strand
GCTCTGTGCCTGAAGCACTTGGGGCTGTGCCTGCAGCACTTGCTGTTGAGCAGATGAATCCGAGTCGCTCTCATTGTCTTGAGGGCTTGGGATGCTGGGTGATGTGCTCCGGTTATCCTGGTCGATGTCCTTGGGATCGCTTGTCTTGAGGGCTTGGGATGCTGGGTGATGTGCTCCGGTTATCCTGGTCGCTGTCCTTGGGGCTCTCGCCTTCGCCCTCACCCTCCGAGGGAGAGTTTGGCCTGCTGATCTCCTGCAGGGAGAGGGGGAAGAACCACCACCACGTGTGAGAGAACTGCACAGAGAACACGACCAGCGTGGCACAGGATGCGCCCCATCACAGCAGCTGCGCAAGCACAAGTGCAAGTACCACCCTCCAAACCCCACAGGACCTGAAACAGCACAGGCAGCACCACTATCCAGAGGGACAACGACAGTGGAGCCAGGCTCTTTTAGTAGAGTCCAGTGGCAATGGGCACAGACTGAGATAGAGGAGGTTCTGCCTGAACATCATGAAACACTTCTTCACTATGGGGGTGACCAAGCCATGGAACAGGCTGAGGACTCTCCACCTTTGGAGATACTCAAAAGCCACCTGGTAATGGTCCTGGGCAGTCAGCTCTAGGTGGCCCTGCTTGGGTGGCCTAGATCCTTTCCACCTCAACCATTCAGTGATTCTGTATTATGGAAAGCTCAGTGCCCAAATTCCCAAATCCTGTGCACAGAGTGCAGCTGGCCAGGTACACGGAGCTGGAAAGACATCCTGGAAGGATTTCAATTGATACCATTAAGAGAACACAGTGGTGGTGGTCTAATTCGGTCTAAAAAAATTGGGGAAAGAAGGTGGAAAACAATCCAAGTAAACTCCTACATGGTTGATACTGGTATGAAAACAAACAAACAGCAAAAACACTTCTAGACTTACCCCGTATCATCCCACTGTTTTTCAGCAGAAGGAACACATCACAGTATTGGTTGCTTTCCAACCACAGATTAAGTTACAATTTGCTGTGGCTTAAACTGATTTCATGTTGTTGGTTTGCACCCTCCTCACCCTCAAACCATTCTCCTGAGAGAAAAATATTCCTGTGGGAGACTCACTTGAGTTTTGGATTTTTTGGCATTGGACCTGTCAGGTTCCTCTGTGTCAGAAGCTGCCTTTTCCCGCTGCCTCTTGGAGTTCTTGAGAGGAGAAGATACCTCTTCTTTTATCTTCTGCCACAAATGAAGCAGAACACAACAGTTACCAGTGATGTGAATGCAGAAGTACACTGAGCATCGCTGACACAAATAAACAAGAAGGGCTCCCATGGAGCAGGAGAACTCACTGGAGTCTGAGGCAGTCACTATCTAACAACAATCCCATACGCATCTGTCTCTCTGTCCACTTACAGGTGGCAGGAGAATCTGTTCTGGAGCTGCTGCTGCATTCTGCCATCTGCCAGGAGCAGCTCCCAGAAGACTTGCATCTACGTAACCCGCCCCAGGCCTCTCCGTCTGGAAGCCAAGTGTAAGAGAGAACGCAACCATTCCTCAGGTTTACTTCCCAGACAGAACCCCAAGGGGAGCTTTGCACACAAACCCATCACACATCTCTGACACAAGCTAGTAGGAAAAAGGAACAGCGAGTAAAGCATTCCTCATTGTGCAGATGTGGTCTCGAGCTGAAAGCGAAGGAAGGTTTAGGAATACTTTAAACAGAGCAGTTGTCTCCAGCTACGATGAATCAAGTCCATCAGAAACTCCCACCAGATCAACTGGCCCAGAGTACTCTCCTAAGAGCTCAACAGAGAGGATGGAGCAAGGCTTTCTGCAGTAGGCAGGCACAGGATAAGCCTCCTTCTACTACTCCTGATATTTTGAGAGGGATATTTTTATATCCCCTCAAATACAGGGCTAACAGTGAGTAGCTATTACAAGATTACTACCTTCTTTCATGGTCTAAACCAGCTTTATACATCACATAATTACCTAACTCCCAATTTTGCTAAGTTCTCAGTTTCACCATGTGAAAACATGCTCCATTCTCCGGCTTTGGCCTGTGGGTTATTCCTAAATACTTATTTTTAACTCGCTGCTTTTCAATTTACACTGCTTAATGGCAAGCCGTCCCACATCATCTGCCTTTGGTTCCTCAGGACTCTCCTGGAAAGCACTTACTCATTGAAACACACTAAACTGTCAGCTTGCTCTGAAAAACCAAGCAAATACACGTACAGAAACCCAGTAACAGAAGTAGCCTGAAGTAGTACCTATTTATATGCCTTTGTAGACAAAGATTAAGTACTGCTTAAAAAACAATCCCTAAACTGCCTACTTGTCTCAAATAGAGCATTTCTGAGCTGTATTATTTCCAAGCATTTGCATCCAAAACTGAAGGATTAATTTAACATGAGAGCAGCAGGGTTACGTGGTGTTATCACTACGCATCCTCATGTACAGGAACAAAGCCTCGCTCACATTCACCATTCCACTTCCTGCTTACCCACACAGGTAGGAATTTCTAGGTCACTGCGAGATTCCTCGGCTTCCTAGAACCTGGATCTCACTCCTCTGACTGGGGAGGCCTCAGGCAGCCAAGTCCTAACCCAAAAGGCGAATGGGCCATTCTTACCTTGGCTGATTTCTTCACTGAATCCGCTTTGCTGTCGTTACTGGAGGTGCTGGCGGCGCTGGGAGAGTTGCGGCCGCTGGAGCGGATGTCTTCATTGATGGGGGAGGCTCTACCATCAGGGCTGGCTGGCTGCTTCTTACGACCACTACGTAGTGTAGACATCTGTGTTTAACAGAAACAAAAGTGTACCAAGTCAGCACTTGTCCAACCCCTTTATGTTTTACCACCTTACAGCAGGGGCAGGGATGAACGCTCCTGCTGAGAGCCTGAAAAATCAGTTAAAAGGAGGCAAATCCTTAACTTCTCTACTCAAAACCATGAAGCGCTGATTGTTTTATTTAGTGTTGTCTGCTAGAAATGACATTAGAAAGATATTCCAAAGCTGCTCCTGTTCGCATGCTTAATTTTCTTCATAAAACACATGCAAGCACATTTGCAAGCGTTCATACACACACAGAGAAAGAGGTAGGAGAGGAACCTCATGTTCCACTAATAAAGGTCTATCTGTTGCATTCAAGCAGACAAGACCAGTTTCTAAACCCACAGTTTCAGTGTGCTCCTGCAATGCAATAAGGAATCACAGTAGAGTGTATTCCAATAGTTAATGCTGTTTCTTTCCCAGTTTGGCAGTTTTCTGGGTGACTGGCTACCAAAAAACAATGAAGCCAACCTTATCTGACAGCGCAGCCTCACAAGGTGTTTAGAGACAGTAGTCATATCACCGTGATCAGAAAGACAGAGAGGGGAGGGCAAGGAGAAGAAATGTATCTGCTGCTTTCGATCAGCCAAAACCCACAGGAAACATGAGATTAACCAGAGCTGCTGTCAGAGTTCTCACAGGTGACTTGCACACTGTGAGGCTCCCGGCATTTCACCCCCAGTGAACGCTCTGACAGAGCACAAGCCACAGGAGCAAACTACAGTTGAGGAGACCCATGAACAGCATGTCATTTTTTAAATGAAGCATTTCAGCCTTTAAAACAAGCCCAAGGGCTCACCTCTGACAGGATCCAGCTGGAAGGAGCACACATACCAGTACAAACTCTGGTCAAGTGCCCACTATCGTGACAGTTCACTGCTGGTCACTGAAATCCCTCAACTGTCTGCTTGCATAAGACATTTCAGCTCCTTTTCCCAAAGAAAGCCTCAACCTCAGCAAACCCCACGCTCACATACACAAACGCAGCAGCAGACACACACCATGGCAAACAAACACGACAGAGAAAGCATCACATTTGAAGTCTGACTTCCTTTTTCCAAACAACACCTCCTCTTCAGAGAGGAAGCTGCAACGCAAAGTGTTAACCTACCGAGCCTCGACTCCTCCTTGTCCTCATGCTATGCTTTCCACTAAGTCCATCATCTTCCTCTTTGACAGGCTTAAACATAAAGGGTGGAGGGTCCACGGGCTTCTCAATGGGTGGCAGCTCTCCGTACTTTTTGAAGTGAATGCGACAATCGGTGCACAGTAAGATGTTCTCTCGTCCACCGTGGTGCCAGTCCTTGGAGGCTTGGGGCAGGAGAAGCAACAGCTTAGAGACACGTGATGGACCAGACACTCAGCACAAACACACTGTTCATTAAAAGGCACACAGTTAGAAAAGTAGCTGCTTTCCCATGGGCAAAGTTGGAGAAACTTCTGGAAAACTCTGCCCTGTTCCAGTGCACATCTTCAATATTCCATTTACAAACTATTAAGCCACTACAGCTTTGAACACAAAGAATGAAGCCTTATCTGCTCTACCTGGGAGCTGACAGGCAGCTCCCGTTCTCCAAAGCTGTGGTTTCTTCAAGTGAAGTGAGCTATGAACTTCTCATTTCCTTCCCTATTTTGAGGCTCACATTTCTGTAGAATCCCAGCGTGGTTTGGGTTGGAAGGGACCTTAAAGCTCATCCAGTTCCAACCCCCTGCCACAGGCAGGGACACCTTCCACTAGAGCAGGTTGCTCCAAGCCCCTGTGTCCAACCTGGCATCAAGACTTCCAGGGATGAAGCATTCACAGCTTCCTTGGGCAGCCTGTTCTAATGTCTCACCACTGTAACAGTAAAGAACTTCCTTATATCCAACCTACCACGCCATGCATATGCCCAAATACCAGACAACCTTCGGGAATACCCACAGGAATGGGGCTGCTGCAGAAAAGATTTGATGCAGCATAAAGAAACGTTGTGTGTGACAGTCACAGCCCAATATTGATTTGCTACGTCACAAACTGATTATATATGTTATAGATTATGTAGATTTCTTCCTGTACAAGTATCTACCTCTCGGAACTCTCTTTTGCCACTACAGTATTAATTTGCAATGGCAAAGCACGATGATTCTGCTGGGAATGCTGCATATTTTAGCTGATTCAACCCCACAGCTTTTTGCACAGCTGCACATGCAAACAAACTGCTCTTGCTTGAATGAACCTGCATCAACCAGGCAGCAGCAGAAGGGCGGAAATACAGCAATGAATCAGGTGCATACTGGTGGTGAAGCAGTGCCGACAGGCGTAGCCCTTCAGTTCCTGCTCGCTGTCCTCGCTGTCAAAGTCATCTTCACTGGCCGAGCTCAAGTCCACTGAAGAGGTAAAGAACAAGGGAAGAAGAAGAAAATGGAACATAAAAACTCAGCAGGATTTTCTATTTCCTCCTACTTGGCTAAAATAACCATCGATAACAGTTCTCGCATAAATCTGGTGATTTCCTACAGCCACCTTGCCTTGGATGGCTGTTAGTCCTCATTCTGCAAACCTCGCCAGCCCACAGACTTAGGGAGGATTCCAGGAATGCACCAAGTGATACAATTCACACAACTTCTGATTCACTACATGGTACTTTTCCAGTTGTCATTCAAACACTGTTGATGCTGAGAAAGGCTGTGTTCCAAAAAAACTATTTTCAAGAAAAAGGAGGTTTCTCCCTAGAATCTGGTCAAATTTCAAAGCAAATATTCTATACCTAAATCCTACTTTGCTTCCATGGACAGAACCTGTGGTGGCTTTTCTGGTTTCTATTCTGTCTCTAGACTTCATCTTCTAAAACAGATGGTCACTGCTGTTACACTCTGTTAGTGGCTATATTTAAACCAAGAGCTGGATGTGTTTTGTAGGTGGAAGAAACAACCCTTGCATGTAATGTACCTGTCTGAAAACCAGGCTGTGATTCTTTTGGATGAGAGGCACTACAAGGACACTACCAGCTTTCAATCCTTACTGCAAGCTTAAGAGTTAACATGTGGCAAACTTACATTTCAAGAATGCGGTGTTTCAAAGACATGGAGAACATGGACAGGGTCACTTCCCTTTGTGGCCTCTGCAAAGCTGTGAGCTAAAAAGCACCATCCAAACCACTGAAAATCTGCAGACATCACAGAAACTGGATCTTCTCTCATCTTCTAAAACAACTCAGGATTAAATCTTGCTCACTGAGAGTTCTGCATTTTTCTAGCACCACCACTATGAATCCACAGCATAACAGGGCTGTAATTTGTCACAAGCAGAAAGCCCTGTGGCTCCTTTTGTTCAAATCTTTAATTAGAAGAGAAGTCCTTGATGCAAGAATACTGTTTTTCTAAAGGTTCCAAGAGGGTATTTTGTAATACATGCAGGTTGGGGGGAGGGAGGGATTTACAGGACTTGCCATTAGCCTTTGTCATCAGCTCATTACCCTTCAAATTAACACAGGGTCCCATTTACTAACAGTAGCTGCAAGTACCACCATCGTTTCTACATTAATTCTTGCAGGTGTTTAAACCCTGACTGCAAAATTAACACCAGGCTAAAACTTGCTCTCTTTTACTAAATTGATTTGTATTCTCATCCTGCAGTCGGATCCATATGGATGTGTCCTTCCAGCCTGATGTGCTCTGAAATGCTGAGTATCTTGGATCGAGCTGTACAGTCAGGATCCTCGCTTCTTGTGCACACAGAAATCAGCAGTAAATCCCATCAATCCAGCAAGGCAAAGCTAACAGCCCTTCCTTACTACCTCACTACTACTACCCTCTCCAGAATTCCCTGTCCTGCCTCCTCACCACATCCTCTGCCTCCTCCGGATTAGTAAGAGTCTGACAATTACTGCCTTCTACAGAGTGTTTTCTCTTCAGAAGGTACATGAAATGTGCTGGGTTTAGTCCACAGAAAGTCTTAAATCTCACAGGGAAACACAAGCCTTTTCCATATGGATAAAGGTTTATACATCCGCAAGGGCACTGCTAATCACAACCCTTTGCAAAGCAGAACATTTCACTGGTTTGGGTAACTCTTGTTTAGACACTTCTGCTTTAGTCAAGACCAAAGTTCTTCCAAGATGCATTAAGATACAACAGGCCTGGCTGCAGCACACAGTCTGTGATCACGCAGAAGGTATGGATCACTAAGGAAGGATGAAAGGGACATCCTTCCAAAGGATGAAGCACTTCCTTCTTTTTGCATTTTCTAATTCCCATCACTGTAATAAACCTGGATAAAGTACAACACAAACCCAAGAAAAAAACAGGGAAATTCAGTACCAGGGCAACGTTTCCATCCTTACAGGATGCTTTTATGTTTCAAGGACTACACAAAGCATTTGGTGATCAAAGATGCCTACCATATTCCAGCATAATGGTATAGGAACAGGAGAGGGCAACTGCCTGAATTCCATTTCCTTGCTTCAGTCACTCCGAGGCACAGCACCATTACATTACTGTTGCTCCCTGCATCTAAACAAAGATAAATGCATTGCTTTTAGCTTCCACTTACAGAATTCACTGGAGGGGGGCCTGGAGGGAGTGTTGACGGGAGTGGAAGCAGTTCGAGTTTTAATTCTCCGAAACACAGCCTGTCTCCGATGCCTACGGTGGGCTCGAGAACTCGCTGCTTCAGGGGTTTTCTTCCAATAGTAATAGAAGGTGATTAGTTCTCCCTGCAAATACAGAAGGAGTATGTTAGAGGGGCATGCAAATCTGACTTGTCAGCTTTTTTCCCTCCCTTTTGCTCTCTGTAGGAAGCTTCAATGATGTATTTCAGGCAGAGAAAAGAATTCTTTAGATACGACAGGAAAAAACCAACCAATCCCTCATTATTTTTCTCTTTGCTATTGCGGGGCGGGGACAGGAAGTACACAAATGCCTCCTCAGTCCTCCCCTCGGCCCCTGGAAAGGAAAAGAGGTTGGGAAGTGTGAATCCAGCTGGATGCTGGGGGTCTCAGTGATTCGAGGTGGGGGGACCCTTGCCTTGCTGTCAGCACCCCATTGACACCTCTGCACAGCTCAGGAGGCCCAGTGTCTGGAGAGGCACCACCTTGCAGCGAGCTGTGACAGCAAGTAACTGCTCTCAGAAGTCCATGGTGTTTACAGAAAGAACAAGGATCCATTCAAACAGATGCTGCCATTTTATCAGCCTCCATCACCATGTTCCCACTGAAGAACACCTTCGACAAGAAGTCTATAACCATAACCCATCGCTGCTACCGTAAATCGTGTTTTAATTTGAATATAGAGGCCCACATCTAAATTAATTAAGCAGTTAAAAGAGCACACCTAGAGAAATGAGTGATAATTTCACAGCATAATGAATCTGGCTGACGTTCAAACAGTGGAGCAGCTGCCATTCAAGCTAGCGGATGCACTGCCGAACCAAAGAACAGCATGTGGTTTTAATCTCTTTTCTCTTCCTTTGAAACCCCATCATTTCCTGGCGACTTGTCTGCCTCTAAGGTAAAAGGTGTTGTTTTCTTTTAAGTTGCAAGAGAAAAAAACAGAGAAGTTCTAACCAGCCCCTTGGAAAAAAAAAGTCAACATCAGAACAAACATACCTGAATTGCCCACAAAAAGGGCTTCTTTGAACTGTGTTTTATGTGATCAAACAACATAACCTCAGCCTGCTCCCTCTGTGGGGAAATCCTGCAGCCCAGACTCAGGGCAGATCACTCAAGTTAACTCTAATAAAGACACACCCTTCATCTAAACTCTCCCAAGGGCCTCAAACAAGCAATTACAGCCACAACCAATACCTGCACCACTGAAACACTTGAAAGACAAAAGGAGGATGTTGTTCTAGACATTAACTGCCAACGTTCAAGACACTTAAGAATTTTACCAATGACCAATTTAAAAATAGAAACACCACAAAGAATTTAACCACAGCTTTGATTTCTGGCAAGAGACAGAATAGATGCATTTTTAATCTGTGCTGCTACAGCCTGGGAGCGATGCCACTGACCTGCTGCTGCAGACGTGAACAATATCCACACCAAACTGTGCTCAGAGGTACTTGGTGAGGAGGAATAAGAAGGGGGCAAAAACACTGACTCACAGAATTCTTTGTGTTGAAGGGAGCTTAAAGCTCCTCCAGCTCCAACCCCTGCCACAGGCAGGGACACCCTCCACTAGAACAACCTGCACCCGGGCCTTGACCACTGCCAGGGAGGGGGCAGCCACAGCTTCTCTGGGCACCCTGTGCCAGCACTTCAGCACCCTCACAGGGAAGAGCTTCTGCCTCAGAGCTCATCTCAGTCTCCCCTCTGGCAGGTTAAAGCCATTCCCCTTGTCCTGTCCCTACATCCCTTGTCCAAAGCCCCTCTCCAGGTTTCCTGGAGCCCCTTTAGGCACTGGAGCTGCTCTAAGGCGTCCCCTTCAGGAGCCTTCTCTTCTCCAGCTGCCCCAGCCCAGCTGTTTTCATAGGAGAGATCATTACCTACAATTGTTGATTCTAAAGGACATAAGCCCTAAAAACCAAACCCACAAAATAAAATCCCAGCCTCCCAAACTCTTTCCTGAATAGAATCTAAACCCAAAGGTGGGCGCAGGCTGGCAATGAGCATTCCAGCCATGGCAGACCTGGGAAGAACAGGGTGTTCCGACACCCAGCACCCTTCTCTGCTGCTGCGTGTTTGCTTTAGAAATGCCATTTTGCTTGGAGTCCTTTAAGTGGGCTCAAAGTCCAACAGGCACAACTGTTTGTCAAACAGGGTTATGACCTGTGCCAGAAGCTCTGCAGAAAAGCTCATGCAAATGCTTTTCAGAGGTAGAAAGTCTCCTGCAAATGAAACCAGCCACATTTTACCTATAAATTGTGAGACCCTCCCAAACCTGCTGTCACGACTGCATAAAACTGAAACAGAAGTTTATTCAACAACTAGTTTTACCCCATCTATGAAATGTGGATATACTAAAGGACTAGAGAATACTCTGTACTCCAAATTCATCATCAGGCTGCACAGCTCCATGACTCAGTGAATGACTCAGCTGACAAAGATGGACAAGAACAAGTCAGACACGACACGTACACAGCGAACACTCGTGTTATATGCACACAGATGTATCCTACACTGAAAAAATTCCATGCCAGATCTTCTCAGCTGCCTGGCTATCTAATATTATATTGTCTACCAAAGGGATTAAATGCTGGAGTGGAGTGAGTCTGGAAGGATTAGAAACAGCATACTGGTGACTGCATGGGGGGCAGAAGCTTGAGCACAAAGGAGTAAGTCAGGAAAGCTTTGGTTCTACAAACAGGGAGTAAAACCAGCTTCCAGCTTCACTGCAAGTGAAGTCAAATGAACTTTAATCAAACATGCATAGTGTGTGCTGCCGAAACCCATCGCACATAAATCCAGGGAACAAAAGCTGCTGCAGAAATCAATAGCCCACTGAAACATTAACACTGGCAAGCATTGATCAAAGAGCCCTTTACAAAAGGCAGCCTTGCAAATTAGCTGCTGGTTCTGCTTGCAAGCAAACAGAAAAGCATAAATGCTGCTGACATGAATGGCCTGTAATGATGATTTTGTTCCTGGCGAGCTCACCTCGCCTCGCCACAAGGTCTCGCAGTCAACACATCCCACATCCCTGTGCTCTGACTGCAAACAGCACCGTGAGCGCAGGCACTCTGGAGCCTGCTCACGGGGAGCAGCTGCTCCGAATGGGATTCTGTGGGTAGCAGGTTTACACCCAGGGGAACGGTCCTAACTAACCACCTGCAGGTGTATTGGATGTCTCCTTTGAAGGCAGAACCTGGGTGTTGCTAGCAACATCTGCACCAAAATCACACCAGAAAAAGCAGAGCGTGTTCTTCACTGCATCACTATATGCATCAGCTTCTGAGGGACACTGCCCTCATTTCCAAACTTCAGAGCTACAATAAGGCAGGGGTGAGACCTGCAGCTACTACCTGTGGTGAGGACTCTGACTTTATACGGCTGCATGTACGTGGATGACCCTAACACAAACACAGATGAGAAACATGAGTGTTCAATGAAGCAGCCCCTCGGAGCACACGCAAAACCATTCTTCAGCAAAGCTCCTGCTCTAATGAATCAGAGCAGCCATCACGTTCCAGATGTTTGGTGGTAACACAGCCAGTATTTTGAGGCAACCTTCCAGCAGGAAGGGTTTCCACGTCCAAATCCCAGCTCCTTTCACCAGAAGCATTAATGCCTCCTGGCCCTGAAACCCACCTCACTTCACACCCTGGTACTGATGTTGCTGACTCAACTGTCCACTGGTATCACTCACCGGCAGAATGCAAGTCCCACACACGTACTCCAACACCTCCCCTCAAATGAGCAGCTCTCATTCCTGTACGGTGCCACATCCAAGAAAAGATGCTTTTAAAGTGCCCTCCTGGACCAGCTCCATCAAGGAACAGCTTTTACATCAGCGTGGGTAGAAGATTCATTTCTCTCCCAATCTGCCTAGCTGCTCATAGTAACAGCCTCCCCTCCACTTGATACACCACCACCTCTCCTCCAAACACAACTCCATTTTTCTATGTTAACATCTGATTAAGTGGCCCAAGCAATTTATCAAATGCATATAAAGCAAAATGAGAGGCATTTCTGAGGCTTTTAATGCCACCTTTCCTCAAGAACATCTACTTTCCCATTCTTGGGAGTTTCACAAGTCAAAGGGGATTCGTTCTTCACTAAAGCCCACGGTTCAGCTTTCATCACCCTTGAAATACATCCAGAGCTCACAACTCAACTCCGTTGCCTTCTCCTGCCAAGGCCATTCCACCCCATGTTGTAAGTACACAGGGAAAAGTGATGCTTTATCTCTTTTTAGCTCTGTTCTAGGGATTATTTTTAAAGAGAAAGAACGGGTTCACATCACTCCTCCCACAGCAGCGTGCAGCAGCGAGCCCTGCTCTGCAATCCAGCTCTGGAGGCTGAGCGGACACAAAGCCCTTGAGTGCCCAGCAGCCCACGTTCCCTAACCCAGCCTGCACTGCACAGGCCATCTCCAGTTGTTAGGAGGTTACTGCCATGGTGCGTGGCACCAGGACCTCCCCTGAAGTCCTGTATCCAGCCCAGGGGCTCCCAACACAGGAGGGACGTGGAGCTGCTGGAGCGAGGCCAGAGGAGGCCCCGGAGCTGCTGCGAGGGCTGGAGCAGCTCTGCTCTGGAGCCAGGCTGAGAGAGCTGGGCTGGGGCAGCTGGAGAAGAGAAGGCTCCTG
>NW_009931645.1:21387-26742 GCF_000696875.1 Nestor notabilis | reverse complement strand
CCTGCACGGGGCAGGGGTTGGGGCTGGAGGAGCTTTAAGGTCCCTTCCAACCCAAAGGAGCCTGTGATTCTCTTATCTCTCCCACTATTTGCACCCACTTCTCTCACCCCTATTGTTTTGCATCTCAACCAAGCTCCCCAAGCCACATCTCAGAACACCAGGACAGGCCTCACTCACAACTCGTCCATAGCCTCAACAAAACAACAAGAGCAGCAGCCAGTGCTGCCGGTCCTGTTTTCTCACTTCTTATCAGTAGTTTTCAAATGTAAAGTACACAACACAAGCTGTGCCCCAGGTTTGTGTTTAGTCTTGCCTTAGGTACACAGAGGATTAACACTGTGTGTGCACTGCTGGCTTTGAGAGGTTCTGCCAGCCCCGCTGCAGCAGGCGCTGCTCCTGTGGAAGCCAATCACACAAACACATCAACTTACCTTCAAGTATCTGTTATGCTATAACAGAGTGAGCAAACATAATAATTGCTGTTTAATTTCCCCAGAGCCTTGCTCTGTCAGGGAGAAAAAAAACATCTCGCAGGGGAGGGGAATAGCTTTACAGTAATTAAACACAAAAGGTAAATGACAACTCTCTTCAGTGGCTATAAACTAGTCATGGCAGTGCAGAGGGGAACAGATTGTCCAGCTGTGGCCTTAATGAATTCACCATCTTCCTGGAATGCATCAAGATTTTATTAAGTCAACTCAATTTAGTTAATGCTCCCTATTACTGAAGTCCTGTGGTAAAACCAGTGTCTCCCTCCTTCACTGAATCCCCTGGCTTCAACAGTCTTGGTCACAACAAAGGGATAGCAAGGAAGCAGCCTACATGTGCAGAGCTTTAAAGTACACCCCCTTCAGTATAGAGCGGGGTGTCTGTCACCTCCAGCTTCCTTCCTGAAACTGTACAGAATGAACCAGAATATTGCCACAGACTGTTTGACTGGGAGCCAAAACTGAAGGTATCAGCCCCTTGATCACACACATCTCCCTACCCAAAAGTTGCTAACAAAAGAGGCACAGCTGCGTGCAAACGGGCCAGTGCAAGCACACCTTGAGATTCAGCAAGTCCTCGGATCTCTGCTTACGTGGCAGAGGCAAGATGCTCCATCCCTGGCAGTGCTCAAGGCCAGGTTGGACACAGGGGCTTGGAGCAACCTGCTCTAGTGGAAGGTGTCCCTGCCCGCGGCAGGGGGTTGGAACTGGGGGAGCATTAAGGTCCCTTCCAACCCAAACCATTCTATGATCCTATGGAACAAATCCTCTGACGGGAGGGGCACAGCCCACCATATCCAGGTAGGAATGAGACGGTGGCTGTCCTTGTGATCAGCCTATATCCAGGGAGAAAACTGGGAGCTCTTGTCTTGGTCTGAAGAAGTTAAAGTATTGAAAACATGCAGCAGGGAAGAGACAGACCAGGAGCTGTGAGCAGCCCAGGAGAGTTGAAGTAAGGCATTTTTACCACATTAAGCTTGGTCTCCCTGCCTCTGCCAGCTCTGACAAATAGGTTTGCACGTGCTCTAATTAAGCAATAAGTCTGAGCAGGTTGCTCGGTCGCACTGATTCATGCCCACCTTGGGTGCACAGGAACGCTGCAGGATCTGAAACATCACTGAAATTTTAAGAGAGGCTTTTAAAAGCCAAGCAATATTTTAGTACCACTATAAAAACAACACCCCACATTAGAAATCGCGGGATGTTCTCTAAGGAATATCCCGCGGGTCCCAATTCTCCAGCATATTTTACAAGTAAAGGCATTTTACCTAGCAGTTCCTCTAGCTATTTATTATCTTCTGGATGGCAGTCGCCTTCTCTCCCTGGTCTCTGTTAAGAACTTTAGGAGATTGGCTCTCCTAATGCTCCGTTTCCTTGGCCTGCAGTCAGCAAGGGAAACTACCTGCTTCCATTTCTTACTTGAGACTCCTTGCAAAACAGGTTGGCCAAGTGGGAATTGAACCAGGAAATAAGTATGTAAGAAACCAGGTGAACTCCTTGGGTTTTTAGGCTGTCAGTTTACTCCTAATATAGGAACAGTGACAGAATTTCCTGGGATCCACCTGAGGCTCCATCTGTATTCTCTGGGTTTCATTTTCTTGTGGAAAAAGCCTGCAGTGGGATACAGCTTTATGCTTTCTAATTGTGCTAAATGAACATTGCCACCCTGCTTAGACCTCTACAGAGGTCAGGAGGAGCAAGCTTTTATCTCCCCCAAATCATGCTTTTGTTTCACAGACACAGGCCAATGGCACAACAGGTCCTTAGAGACCTGTGTCACTCCTGATAGTGCTCAAACAAGTTTGGGACCTGAAAATTTCACTCCAAAGTTCCTCAAGGAGCAAACCCAATGTTACCACGATGTTACCTGAACACACAGATTACTCCTGTAACTCTCTCCAGAGAATATATTTGTTCTCCTTACAAATAATAATAAAGAAATCAACATTAATAGGTGAATGCAAACTAAACCCAACTCTTACAACAAAATTACACATGGGAACTGGAAGTGGCAGTAGATACAAAGAGTAATGGTAGTAGATACAAAGAGTACTAGTAGAAAAGAGCCAGTGAACAGGGACTGCAAAGCAGTGATTAAAAAGGAAAGAAAGATCTAACATAGGATGTAAGAAATGTCTCCTTTGAAACAATCACTTCTCTGCAGTAACGCAGCAATACTCAGCCACTGCAGAGCATCCTCCACTTGATGACAAAGTCAATGAAGTATTTACACATTAAGTCTCAGCACATCCTTTTAAACTTTTATAGCCTATAGAAACAAAGAGACAGAAGATTTATAAACTGGCCAAGATCAGTCCTGTGTGAGCAGTACGATTGTACTGATGAACCTCAAATATGTGAACAGCTCCACCAGTGAGTCTGGGTTTAGAATTCCTTCATAATTCAAAACCAGGCCGTCTGGATCAGCTTCTTCATCCCTGTTAAGCACAGCACTGGCTGACTATTCCTCAGCATTCCTTTGCCCTCATACAAGCTGCTTTTCCTTTCAATTCAATATTCCTGTTCACTTAATTGTATAGTTTTAGCAAACCACAGGGAAATCTAAATGTTACTGTCCATAGCCTGAAAAACACACCAGTAACACGTCTCTGTGCCACATCTAACTCCCAGTTTTCAGTTTCACGTGTTCATTTGCTAACCTTTCCCAGTGTTCGTAATGAAGGTTTTATGTACTGGTAGGAAATAAGATTATTAGTGTATTACCAAACTTACCCTCACTATCTGTTCTATGGGAACAATTCCTCTTCCTTCATTTCTAGGGATTTAAGTACCAGCTTTAACAGTTCTGCAAAGCAAACACATAGCACGCTAGCACATTGTTTTAAGCCTCAACCACAGCTAAAAGCTGCTGACCCTCTCTCCAGCTGTACGTCATGCCAGAATGAAAAGAAAGCTTTTGTAATTAAGGCTTCTTCCTCTAGAGACTCCTCTTTGTTAATCAACAGAGCTCCTAATCCCCACAGGAACTCACAGCCTGTTGGCTGCATCCATTATTAATTGTTAGAGCCTATCTTTGATAGTGTCAGTTATAGTTCTGCAGGAGCGCGCTGCCAGTGTCATCGGGTACATCCCACGGGGATCTCTGGTGCTTGAGCAAATCAAGATGTTATCAAAATAGTGAAAGAGTTAAGAACCTGAGTGCCTTGTACACATGTATCTTCTCCACAGCCCCAGTCTGCAATGTCTAACCTCAAACTCTGATAATAGTAAGTCCTCATTTGCTTCATCACTTTTAACTCCATTCATGTCACTTCTCATCCCCCTCCTCTCCCAGGATTACCCTCCACCTCCTGCCTTCTCACACACCTCTACCAGCCTCTGCTCAGGCACCCATCCCAGCACCGTGGGCTCTCCCACTCCAGCAGAGCCCAGCTCTTCAGCCCTGGTGTGATGTTTTCACCTGGCCCAGAATACAAACTGCTTCATGCAGACAGAGCCTGGAAAATGCAATTTAACCCCTGTGGAGCCAGGGCACCTCTTCTACTGAGCTCAAGCTGGTACATACTGCAGGTTCCTTCCAACTCTCTGTTCAACATCCATTTGTTCTCCCTAGAAAATGCAAATACTCAGCTTTTTCCCTTTTCATTTAACATCTTGATGCCCAAAGGCCTGCCCCTAACAAAAAGCACATGGACCAGGTGAATTAAGCTCTGCAGAACAGAGATGAAATGCTTTTCCAAAGATGGCAGAAGTTCCTATTTTCTTGAGCCAGCAGTTCTTTCAGTTCTATTTTACAACCCACATCAAAGCCCTGTGGTTCACTGCTGTTTCAGGCAACATCTTTCACTGCCAGTCTCTTGTTAACTACAAGTTCTCAATATTGGAGCGCACACACTAGGACAGAGAGTGGGATAAATACCCAGATGGATTAAATGTAAGGGATTCAGAAAAGCTCTCAGAGCAGAGCTCACCACAGTCTGCACTGGATCACATCTTTCCTCCTTCATACCCCCTTTTCCATCAATGCTGCTGAATACAAGGAGCAGGATTTTCTCAATGGAGGTGCCAAGCACTGATACGTTACCCCTTTAACCACTCTTTCTTTCTGTACCAGCTCAATCACTAAGTTCCTTGGCTGCATATTGCTGGAGCTCAGGTGTGGAACAAACACCCATTTCCCTGCTGGCTACAGCACAAGGATGTCTTTCTCAGTGCCTATAGCCCATCGATTTTCAGTGTTTCAAGCACAGGTATCAGTGGTGCTTCACGTGAGAGGGCAGCAAGCCATAAAGCAGCTAAACCCACCACACTCCATCCCGTAAACACTTCCCTATTTATCTGCCCTTCATTACATGCACAATCTTATTATCTCTGCACATCCTCAAAGCGACAGCCGTCAGGGTCACCCTATAAAATATACACTGGCAATGTTACATTTAATGACTGGAGCGAGGAGGAAAATGAAGGATGGGAGGAGTGGAATACCGCAGGATGTTTTAAAGGGATCATCAGTTATATCTATGCATTTCCTGAGGTGATAATTGAATGACAGTGGCTGGGGGGAAAATCCATTTTTGAGCTTGGGAAAGGACTGTTCAGAAAAGGATGTTTTCGTACTGGCAGCATGTAATGGCTGCCAGAAAATGAAACAGGCTCCTTCAAGCACAGCAGATCCTCTGGTTTATGGGGTTTATATAGGGGCTGAGAATAACAGCAAGTGCCATCAGCTATTCAAACCAATCCAAAACTACCGGCAGCCTTTGGTAATGTCATCCCCAACCAGACTCTTCCCTGTTGTGGTTTGCATGCCAGCTTTAATTACATGAAAGACCAATATGTGTATGTGCAAGTGCACACAGAAAGTGACATTCCAAACACAGCAGCGTTTTTGTTTAAACCAAGTATT
>NW_009931645.1:0-21356 GCF_000696875.1 Nestor notabilis | reverse complement strand
TTCAGCAGGGAACACCATCCTCCTGCATTGCAGTCAGGAATATCCATGGCAATTTGTTTCCTAATCCTGCACAACCGAAGTCAGCCTTGCCATTATGAAAGAAGTTGTACTGCTTTAAAAACATTATTACTGCATTATACCAATTTTAGAAACAGAATCAAACTGTACTTACCAAAACATGTCCTGCGTTCTAACTGTTGGCTTTATTTGTTCTCTTAGCTGACTACTTCACAGCAATAATGTGAGTTGGTATTTAAAACAAACCACTTCCACTTAATTGTCACTTGGAATCAATACTCTGCATTAGTGTGACACTCCATTGGATGCCCCAGGCTCGCTGGAGTGACACTGCCACAACAGTGAAGGGATGATGGAGAACACTGACTGTGAGCTTGTTGGAATTAGAAAGGGTTTTCTCTCACTAGATTGAGGGGTAATAAAATACCACACACACATTTGTACTCCTCACTAAACAGATATTACACTGCTCAGCAAATTCTCCTTCTGCTCAGCTGGGAATTTTCACAGGGATAAGATGGATGATTCTTTACTGATCTCAAAAGATCATTTCAAATGGTTAAGTGCTTACTTCTTGCAATGCAGGCTCCTGGCTCAACGTAGGCACTGGGTCTCTAGCATTGAACAAAGCTATTTCTAGCTATCTTTCAAGCTCCAGCTTAAAAGTCATCACTTAGCCCATGTGTGAGCAAGTGGTTCAGGTCCAACAGACATGATTTAACTCTTCTGGGTACCTTGGATGGTCTGGAAAGAAGTTCCAATCCCCCCGTTGCTGCAGCTTTGCTGTAATGGTTAAATGTGTAAATCCTCCATTTTACAGGCCACCAAGGACTGTTTTCCTGTTCATTACTGCTGTTTGTTTCCTTGGATGAAACTGTCTCATGCCCTCCCCAGGTTAAGTTAGAATATATTTCATTACCAGGTTTCAAAACCAATCCCATTCTTGCCATATCCTATTTCTGGAACCTGATGTCATTCTCGGTAGGAGTTCATTCCCATGATGTCAGATAGGATATTCCCCCACCTTATTTCTTTGGAGAGTGGGGGTTTGCCTCTAGATTAAGAGCACAGATGCCTTGTGCTGTGGCCTGCACTCCCCAGTTCCTTCCTGGCCAGGCAGTGGTCACTGAGAAGATAAGAAACCACAAAACCAGGGCAAGAAACCCACTCAAATAAGCAAATGGAAAGTCAGATTTTCCTCTTTTTCAAAGGCAAGAGCAGCTGCAAGGTAAGGAAGGAATCAGCCATTTGTTTGTTTCATACCCTACTGCTTTTCTTTCAATATAGAATTAAGATTTGAATGCCCACTTAGTTGTGAGACAATGACCAGCGACGCCACTCGCAGCACTGTTCCAAGCCTGCCCCTGTGCCTGCGCCCCGACCCGCGCTCCCCAGCTCAATGGAACAGATGTTTCAGGTTTTCCAAGCACATCTGTGATGAATCACACAGAGCCTGGCTTGTCAGATGTGTGTGTTATCCTCCCTGACACACGGCTTCCTCCCGTCGCAGCTCGTGACCTATAGGGAAGCTGGTGAGTTTTTGTAGTTTATTTTAAAGTCATGTTGGAAACAACAGCACCCAGAAGATGCTGAAAATTACACAGGAGGCAACGAACTTCATGCAATAATCTCAATGCTAATGAGAAAAGATGTGATCACCTTGGAAATAGAACCATTTTCCACCCCTTTTTAATTGCAGCTATCGTCACACCTGGATATTTCATGATGAAAACTCTCAACCCCCCCGATTCCATGCTGAAGACAGCTAGAATTTGACCTCTTAATAAAACCCTCAGTCACAGGATGTCCAACACCTGAAGAAGCCAGATGGAGGAAGAAAGCAAAGCCATTGCCTTTTGCACCTGGGAAGCATCAAATAAACTCAGACAAGCTTATCACTGAAAACTTTATCCACACACTGCACTAACACAGGTTTAAGGAGGTTCCTGCTCTATGATTCAGAGTTATGGACAAAGCACTAACTTGCACAGAATATCTCTCAGACATCCCTGTCATGATGCTTTGATTTTAAACAGACTCAACTTCTCCCGTATCTGATCCCTCAGCAGCTGTTTTCCTTTTACTCCTCTCAAAGAACATTCCTCTAACCCAGTAGATTTTCTAGATTAAGTGTGGAGGGTTGAGGGGTACTTCAGTGTTTTCCTGTTTATCAGAGCTATGTATGAACAGAGGAATATTGAAGCAGAACATCAAGCAACATCCCCCCAAACCACAAAAGAACTGCCACGTAAGCTGCTTATCCCTCAGTTATTGTTGCTTCCCTCCAGTCTCAAATTCTTTCTGTCGGGGAAAAGCCCTTAGCAAGCAAAATTTAACTAGAAGACAATGGTAAGAATTGTAAAGCAGTATTAGAAAGACCACTTCATTGTAGCTCACTGTAATACCGATGCAGTGAGCTCCGAAGTGAAAGAAATTGCTAATTCTTTACAGTTCTGTTCCACCCTCATGTCTCCAGCAAGCATTAATCTGTGCTGCTCCCTCAGGAAAGTGACTTGGATCCCCAGTTCAACATTAGGGATAAGACAAAACAGGCACCAGTAATTCGGGCCATGGCTTGGGGCTCTGACTCCTGAAGCCTTGCAAATGATATTACAGTGAGTTCAGAGATGGAATTGGGCTGCTGCTGTTTATCCTATCCTCCTTGCCCATGGCCCACGTCCACAGCAGGGGAGTCTGGATGTGGCATGTCCACTACAGGGATGCTAACGACATAAGCAGGAGAGAGAGAAGATGATGGAGCAAGGAAGTTAAGGTAATGGTATTTTCCATCAACCCAAAAATCACCTGCCACTAGAGATCACTAGATGGTCTAGTGGAAGGTGTCCCTGCTCACGGCAGGGGATTGGAACTGGATGATTTTCAGGTCCTTTCCAACCCAAACTACTCCATGATTCTCTGATCTCTCAAAGAGTAAAAGCCAAGAGCTCTGCTTCACACCAGCAGCAAGCTAACCTTCTAATAGCTATTTCTAAAAGTTGGGCACATTTCAGATTCGGACCCACTGGATGACATAAAGCAGCTGCAGTGTTAGAAAAGGCATCCTCATCTCCCTGGCTCTGCACAATACCTATTACACAGGATTGCAGCTCCACGTGCAGTTATCCACCAGGGAGACAGAAGAGCCATTACAGCAAAAGGGCAGTATTGGCAAAAGAACAAATGGCTTTAGACCTTACGAGCTTTAATATGAAGTTTGAGCTGTGCATGAAAGGGATTTGAGGGATGGTTGCCTGTGACAACAGATCCTTAGGCTCAGCAATCCCTCCCCCGGCCTGTTCTGGCCCTGCATTCTTATGCCAGAGGAAAGAGAAGTGCAGAGCCAGGAAAGCTGTCAAGCAAGGGACTGACCTGCTACACAGCCAGGCTGCCACTTCCAAAACACATTCCTTACCACAGCCCAAGCTTCCTCAGGGACTGTAGGGACAGGACAAGGGGGAACGGGTTCAAACTGAAACAGGGGAGAGTGAGATGAGCTCTGAGGCAGAAGCTCTTCCCTGTGAGGGTGCTGAGGCGCTGGCACAGGGTGCCCAGAGAAGCTGTGGCTGCCCCATCCCTGGCAGTGTTCAAGGCCAGGTTGGACACAGGGGCTTGGAGCAACCTGCTCTAGTGGAAGGTGTCCCTGCCCGTGGCAGGGGGTGGAGCTGAAGGAGGTTTAAGGTCCCTTCACCCCAAACCATTCCATGATTCTATATAACCAATTCCTCCAAACAATGCTTGACAGCCCCAAACCACTCCACCTACACTCGTATTCCCACATAACCCTCCATTCCATTCCATTCCATTCCATTCCATAGACCTGTTTGTCACTACCAGTTTGTGAACACTAAAGTGTCTCATTCCAGTTACATCAGTAAGAACTGGGCAATCCCCCACTCACGGAGTTGGACTGTGCCAATATGCCTCATGCATGGAGACTGACTGATCAGGTATTCCAAACGCATGGAGCATTGCACCACCCAGTCCCTACTCCCATGTCTAACAGTCACAGCATGCTGCCGCCTACCACTAGGCACTGAGTGATCATTTTAATTAGTGGCTTGTTTCAACACAGCAACCAAGGTGTCAGAAACTAAAAGAGAACCACTTATAGTTCAGAACTTCAAAACAACTAGAACAAAACAGATGATATATCCATACTTGCTGGCCTCCTTTGAGAGAAAGGGAAGGCTGCTGGTACACACTTACACTGACGTGCCTCTTGAAAGGATACTCTACTAGTAACTGATAAGCTGTAGGCACAAAGTGTCTGAAATGCTTCAAGTATGAATCTTCATGCCTACACACTGCACTGTTTGCCAACAGAACTACTCACAGAAGCATCCTGCACTTTCAACAAGCTACTTCCATCTCCATTAGCCACCCAAATTTCCCCACTGCTTTTTTTCCTTTAACTTTCTTTTCCTGGAATCCTCTTCAGTTGCTTCCTGATGGGGACTGCAGGTTTGTAAAGCAATGCCACTACCAGATCAGCCCTCTCTCTCTATATAGACACCTTTTAGCTGCAGTGGTGCCACTGTCATACACTGTCAGCTAGGACTTCCAGCCTGAATTACAGTGCAATACTTGTATTTTTAGTGGTCACCTATAAAATCAGTAGGATTACATGAGAGTTAATGAGAGTGAAGTAAAAACTAGTGATTTACTGCATGGAAAACTCCATTAACTACAAGTGGGTACACACCGAGTTGAAGTATTCGCTCCTGTGAAAGAATCCAAGAACAGATTTCTCCCCTCTGCAAAGCAACCAGCCTGTGGCTCTAGACACAGCACCACCAGCTTTCAGCTGTCATTAAGCTGCACTCTATTTTGGATTTGGTTTACTACAGCAAATAAAGTCTTCAGGAAGATGCAGAGCCCCAGTGATCCAGTGGGAGGGAGGAAAGTGTTAACAGTGTGCTGTTTCAGGATGATGTTGATCAGTAACTAGCCTGTCAGTCATTGTGTCTGCCACACAGGCTGCACTCCTTGGAATAGGTTCAAATGAAAGTTTAACAAGTCCAGATAAGATTAGAAGTTAAAAATCTTTGTGTTAGTTTCCAAACTTATGACAATTGTCCCCACAGGAAGAGTTCGAAAGACAGTCAACCAGAAACAAATAATTAACCATGAGGTAACAGGCCAGCAGAGCCCATTGTAGCACTTGCGTGTATGGAAAACATATACAGAATCACAGAATGGTTTGTGTTCGAAGGGACCTTAAAGATCATCCAGTTCCATCCCCCTGTCTAACAATCAAACTTAATCCTTTCCTACTAGATTATTCTGTGGTTCTTCTTCATGAGGAACAATCCAGCTGACAAGGCTTGAACAAGGGATAACAAGCCAGGTTGCTTCCTGAATTACGATATTCCCTAGGTATTGTAGTTCTGGATGTGTGCGTACTTTAATTCACCGTTCAGGAAAACACTTGTTTAACACAAAGAATTACATCCAACAATGCAGGAAAACAATTTCCTTTTGGCCTTAAGAGAGGCACTAACTTCAGAAAAAGAACAGTTATTTACTGCTCAGATACATAAATTTCAAAGAACATTTGATTTTCTAAACAGATCATATATGTGGGACAAGGTGAAAGCATTACAAGACACAGTCATTTACCTGTGCCCTCAGAATCGCAGACAGATTTGGGTTGCAAGGGACCTTAAAGCTCATCCAGCTCCAAGCCCCTGCCACAGGCAGGGACACCTTCCACTAGAGCAGGTTGCTCCAAGCCCCTGTGTCCAACCTGCCCTTGAACACTGCCAGGGATGGGGCAGCCACAGCTCCTCTGGGCACCCTGTGCCAGCGCCTCAGCACCCTCACAGGGAAGAGCTTCTGCCTCAGAGCTCATCTCAGTCTCCCCTCTGGCAGGTTCAAGCCATTCCCCTTGTTCTGTCCCTACATCCCTTGTCCAAAGCCCCTCTCCAGGTTTCCTGTCACCCCTTTAGGCACTGGAGCCACTCTAATGTCTCCTCTTAAGGAGCCTTCTTTCCTCCAGGTTGAACAAGATTCAATTCAAATAGTGAGTTCTTATAGTGGTTGTGTGTATTTACTTTGGTTATTTTTTATACTTAAAACTGTGCAGGGCTCTGCACTTGCACTGCTCTACTCCGAAGAAAGCCCTTGCTAACCCAAACACTTGTGCCTCCCTTCGGAACAGACTCAAGAGGCAAAGCAGCAAGACAGGTTTTCTATTGCTCATGTTCCCCTCATCCATCAAACACATGCTACTGCAAAGCGGTCTCATAATTGAAACCATTCTAATTGTCCAGCACACCAGAAAGCTTCTGCTGTGGTTCACTTGGCATTTTTACTGTGGTTTGGTTACTCACCAGGCTTAGACAAATCTGCCATGACATAATCCATAAACCCGGGAGGGCCCAGAGCAGGTGTAGAGCCCGCAGCCACCGAGCACCAAGGCAGGCAAAGCTTGTCCACTATGTTCTGAAGGTACCGTTCCACGGGATTCCTCCAAAATCCCAGCCTGGTTTGAGTTGAAGGGACCTTAAAGCTCCTCCAGCTCCAACCCCTGCCACGGGCAGGGACACCTTCCACCAGAGCAGGTTGCTCCAAGCCCCTGTGTCCAACCTGGCCTTGAACACTGCCAGGGATGGGGCAGTCGCAGCTCCTCTGGGCACCCTGTGCCAGCGCCTCAGCACCCTCACATTAAAGATTTTCTTCCTTATATCTGATCTAAATCTCCCCAGTTTAACTTTGAACTGCTTCAAAGCTAACAGAGGAAGCCTCCTGCAAAAGGGCTTTTGACCTATTAAATGATTTAATTACTGGGCTCACACTGGTTCTCTTCAGAAGAGATGCAGGTACCTGCAACTTACTTTTTCAGCATCTCCATCCCATGGGTAACAGATCCCTGAGGAATACAAATGTGGAGCTGCCAGAAACCCCACAGCCTTCAAGCAAGCGTCAATGTTAATTATTACAGAGACAAGGCAAAGTTATAGAGAGGCAACAAAGCTTTGGCAGCATTTAACTCACTTTCCTGCTGCCCTTCAGAAAGACTTCTAATAAAAGAAGATGGAAATCCCCACTGTACCCTGCAGATGAAGGTGACCTTGGGAAGTGGGGGAAATGAAGAATAAAAGCAGAAGGATAATGTACCACTACTTGGTGCCCAACAGACCAGCTCCCCCCAACCCTGTCCTTCCACCTGGTAGCAACCATTGAGAAACAGTCAGGTCTAATTGAGTGTCAAGAGCAACCGTCGCTATCAGCACCTACCCACTAGCTTTGTTTTCCCCCTCCACTGCTCAATCTGGAAAGACTTCAGCTACAGACATTAACCCAATTAAAGAAACTACTTATTAGCCTTCCTTCTGCCAGCAGATTATTACAGCTGCAATGAAGTTGCAAAAGCTGGAGGCTGCTTAACAGAGAACTGGGGAAGTAAGTTACACAATGGACTCTGTTCAGCACTGAAGGAGAGATAATATATCCCAGAGAGAGACTGAAGCAAGAATATCCGAAAAATCAGCAGCCCAAAGAACAGCTTCTTCCTCAGATAAGAAGTCCCTGTTAGTCTGGGGTTTGTGTTGGTTTGTTTTGGGCTTTCTTCCTCATTTTGACATGACCTTTATGGAACGACAAACCAAGACTGAACAGTGCACCAGGAACGCTCTTTATCTACAGCCTGCAGGATTCCATCCACATCTTCCAAGATGACAACTAAAAGCAATGAAATGCAATGTGAAACTCAGCTTTAAAAATTTCCCCAATCTTCTCTACAGAAATTCTCTTGAAAAGGTCAAAGTGAAACTCCAGTAATTCAATAAAACCCAAAACTTAACACTGGTTTTGGCACAGAGATAAGTGTATAAAGCGAGGGATTTAGAGGTGATTCACGTACATGTGTTATGTGCTACTTAATTGCTAACGCAAAGAAAACTTCTACAGTCACAATTTCCAAATGCCAGCAGGGTTTTTAGAGTCATGACTCGAGGTTGTGGAAACATGGGATAAGGTCTATAAAAGAGTGACTGGAAGAGTTGGGAACATCACAGCCCGGTTTGGGTTGAAGGGACCTTAAAGCTCATTCAGTCCCAACCCCTGCCACGGGCAGGGACACCTTCCACTAGAGCAGGTTGCTCCAAGCCCCTGTGTCCAACCTGGCCTTGAACACTGCCAGGGATGGGGCAGACACAGCTCCTCTGGGCACCCTGTGCCAGCGCCTCAGCACCCTCACAGGGAAGAGCTTCCTAAGATCTAACCTAAATCTTCCCTCTGTCACTCTAAAACCATTTCCCTTGTCCTGTCCCTACAGGCCCTTGCTAAAAGCAGATACACACCTATTAAATAAAGCTTTCTGAAAGCATATGCATGATTTCCAAAAGCATCTTGGACAGCTATGGGTTAAAGCTCTCTCGTTGTTCAAACCTACCAAGACTTCAGCTTCCTCCTTTTCATCCTTGAGCTGAAAATCATTTGAATCACTTTTGAAAGGTTTAGAAGTTTTAAAACCTCAGATTTCTCTGAAACAAAAACATTACTCACCTTAAAAGAATATAAATAATGGAAAGACAGGGAGGAAGCTTCATGCCCACAGCGAGCAGACAAATTCTTTTTGAGAAGCTCTTATACTCACAACAAAAGAATGTTCTTCTAAAGCCAGGCAACAACAACTAAAATCTATCACGTCAAATGCCACAGAATAAAAGCCTGACTGGAATTGTTAAATCAATACAACTTTAACTTTGTCCATGTCACTTCTTCATAACAAGGTGAAAGTCCAGTTATACAACCCACTGAGTTAATTCTACATGCTGGATGTGATTCAGCAGTGGGAATTTGGATAAAAGCATTTTGTCCCCGTGCTCTTTGAGCATCCAGTTTGTGGCACGGTTTATGGCACATACTTTTAATCACATCTGGACCTGCAACGTATGAAATTCTGCAGCAAAAGTCAGAGTCCAAAACAAACCCCACCTATTTCTAGGAATTATATTCTTCCAGTATCCAAGCTATTATACACTGCCACTGTAATTCTAACACAGTTGCAGAGAAGTCAGCCAAGGTTTAGTGAAGCACAACCACCAAAGGTCAAGAACACTGCCCAGGCAGAAAACCCACCTTACTACACAGACCAACAAGTAGGACATCTCTGATGGGCTTTGTGAGGCTTACATGACACACACCTTCCTACAGACAGGTAACAAATGTGCCTTATGGGCTCTTCAAAATAAGCAAGCATTTAGAATGGCAAATTCCCTCTTTGCCTTATCTTGTGCTGTTAAAGAGAGAAGATAAATCTAAGCAATGCAGTTAGCCTCAAACATTTGTCTAAATTCACTCTCAGCCCTAAAGGCCTAAAAGGAAACTCAGGGAGAGGAATGCAATGGATGGAAAGTAAAAGAGGTAGGGCTGCAGGAATAAGGGAAGGAGGGAGAAAAGGATTGGTTTTATAGTCCAGTGCAGGGGGAGAGAATGTTAGCTGGGTGGTTTTTGGTTTTATTTGTTTGTTGGGGATGGGGCATGATTTATTTCTCCAACTCCTTCTCATTGCAATTCAGGTAATGAAAGACTTGAGCATTGGCAAAGATCTCCTCCTCAGCCAAAGAGACAGAGAGAAGAACAGCACCGTGATTAAGCTTACAGGAAACAAAGCTAATCAAACTTAACAGTAACAAAGGGCAACAGAAACATGTTCACTGTATCACATCTTCCTTGCTGGCCAAGAGCCCAGATTTTTCATTCCATTTTTCCTCTCCCCCTCCCCATTTCCCAATAGCATTAAGAAGCTCTGGCCCGGGCTGCCTGGCTTTACAAACTGTATTTGTAGGAGGTCAGCTTTTCACGAGGCCAAAAACCCAGCATGTGGAAAGTGTTAGAGACTTTCATGTAGTAGAGGAGGTTCTTAAAACTACTACTGTTGGACTCCAAAATCTTGGAGCTTCACAGATCATTGGAGGTTTCTGAACCACAGAGAAGGGCAGAGTTAGCAAAATAAATCAAGAGTTCCTGTGGGATGTCCTAGAGCCCTACACAACAAGAGGCACTAGGCACAAAGCAGGCTCAGAATTAAACAGGGGGGACTTCTCAAGTTGCAGGAGGAAAGAGCTGGTTTATAACCTGGAATGTGCTCTCCCTTTCTTCAAAGGTTAGGGTCCAGAGGCATTGTACAGAATAGTTCAGTTTGTGACAGGCATGTTGGGAGGAAGGGAAAAGGGAGCACAGAAAGTATGTTTGGGGGAAGGGAAGGAGGAGGAATCAGCTCAACTGTTCCACCCAACAAGCACAATCTATCTCCCTATGGCAAATCAAAGTACTTCGCAGCACCTTTCTGATGCCAGATTTCTTCCTGCTGTACAGGACTGTGGTAGCATGAACAGAAACCACCTCCCCTGCCAATTTTCTGTACACCAGATGACCAGAGCCAACAAGGATTTCCCAACCATCAGTACTGTCAACATTTCTGATTCTGTCATTAATCTCCTAACACACTCTCTATTTCTTAAGGCTCCAAGTTCTTAAATACAGCAGTTACTCAGGAAACCATCTCTTTCATTTACAGCTCCCAGAAGATAAAGTTTCTAAGTTCACATTTACGAAGAAAAGGGGAATTGAAGATTTAATCTTGAAAGATCTAACTCAGAAGCAAACACACCTATCAACATCCTAAGAGTTTTAAAAACTAAGGGATGTAAAAAGCAAGAGGCTTTTGGTGGTAACTACTCAAGTGTTTGATGCAACACTACTTGTACCTTCCTAACTAGACTAAAAGCAAGAAGTAAAGCACTGTGTTGAACTGCCTGACTGAGGACTGTGAGGTGCTCTGAATGTAGTTCTAGCTCGGACAATGACAGAGGCACAGTCAGCAGAGGGAACCCTTCCACCCCATGCAAAACACATCAACAGCACAAATGATGGACTCAATTCTTGCAAGATACTCACTAACCACAAGCTGAAATGGGAAACCCAAAGGAGAAGCATTTCACATGGCTCACAGCTTCAGTATCTTTGTTCTCCGTGTATCTGAAGACATTAAGGTGCCTGAAAATGCCTTCTACCTCTTAGCAGGGAAAGGAATCCCTCACTATAAACCCACCACCATACACACGTATATGGCTATGGTCCAGATTTGCAGCCTTCCTCCTATTTGCTGACACCTTGCAGAACAGGCCCCTTCCCTTCCCTGCTGTTGTGATAAAAGCAGGGGTTTACCCAAAAAACCCACTACCATCACCTGTACGCAATCATTACCATTTTTATATCTTGAGAATTTGATTTCTATCATATACCTAAAACATTTTTCTTCCAAATACAAAATAAAAGGGGAAATAAACCAAAAACAAATGTAGCAGATTGCAGTTTGTGATGTTAAATGTGTCTTAAAGCACACAGCTTACAGAGATGTTATACCCACAAACTGCCTTAGTTTCCCCTATGGCACAGCCCCTTTAAACAAAAGCCACTCTTCTTAACTCCCCATTCTCAGTTTTATTCCACAATCTGTGTAATTCCTGGGAGTTTTCCTTGGCAAGAACAACCAACGACAACAGCAACCAACAGTAATCAAGCACTGCTTCTTTTTTACAGCTGGTTTGAAACAAAAATGACAAAATGAGTGCATCTGTCTGCTGAAGTTGTTATTGTCTTGTTCTCACAGTACAGTTATAGCAGCATATTACAGGATATTTAGGCCTGAATAATGTATTTGGGGGCTGAGTCTATGCCAAAAGAACACTGCAGACACCGTTCTTACGGTGCCATCTGGGGCAGGAAGCAACAATTAAGGCCAATGATCTGTTGTATAAGAAGAAAGTTAATTTCATGCTCAGTGTGGCAGGCAAGACACATTAAAAGTACAGTTCATTCTCTGCTACCAGATGATTTTCTTTTTGCTGGTGCCCAATCTTTTGCCCCCAAATGGCTGCTTCTATCAAACCCCACGATTTTATGTCTGTCTGTTAAGGAACTGAAACCTGCTTTGCACTGCCAAAGCACTCCCCATCCCCCTGACTCCTCTCTCAACAGCTCAAAGCTGGTTCTTTACTTCTTGAGAATTCAAAGAGAACTGCTGCAACACCTTTTGAAATTGTAATCTCACACACTGTATAAATACACACATGAAATGGCACCACTTGGGACAACACCTCGGTTACATCCTCAGTTCTGTTAGCCACAACCTAGCTGCTTCTGCTCCATTTTCTTCCCCTTATGTTTGTAATTCGTCTCCATTATCCCTCACGAGGATAAGCAAGCCATGTGGGTGCTGAGGAGAAGAATCAAGTAGCAAGGCAGAATGCTTGTTCTCCAAATGTAAGCGAGCCACCAATCTGGCAAAACCTAACTGTGAGCAGTCTGTGCTGGCTTCCAGTGGGTAACTAAGGATAAAGTTTGGCTCAAATACACACACAACATAAAAAAGCCAATTACGTATATGCCATAAACTTCAAGTTTAAACACAGAAGCTGAATTAGCTGCAAAATCTGCTGGAGTTTCACTGCAGTTTGCTTTTCAATATCTCAGACTTCAGCAACTGCAATCAAACTCACCGCCTGCCAAGCAAACCACTTGTCTCCACATCTCCCTCCCTTCCTAAAACCCCTTTTTAGTAAGAATGCTTTTGCCTGCTCCATACAGGGCTGTTTAAAGGTTAGCATTCCCACTGCATCGATAAGAAAGAGGGAGTAAGCAGTGCCAGGTAGACCCCGTCTGAAGCATATATTCAGCACTGACATGTTGCTCTTCTAAAGAGACCTGCATCGTATTGTCCCCTTTGGTTCATCCTGTCCCCCTCACCAGACAATACCATCACAGAATGCCATGTTCATGCATAACACAAGTCTTTAACTCCCTATAAAACAAAGCCACTGATTCACAGATATCTCAGGTTAAATCAAGTACTCGTAGGATGATTTTAGTGCAACACCACTTTCACGTTAATGCAACTATTATAAAGGACATCAAGGTTTATCTTCCTGCTTTGCCACCGAGGTTTGCTTCTCACTCAGCTCTTGAAACTTGAATTCCACACCCAACAGTGCAGTTGTACATTAAGTATACAATTAAAGATCATGAGACCTCCAGATATTGGCTGTGGGTCTGAGTTAGTACCACAGAGAGGATTATGTGGAGAATATTTCTCCATTAAGCCATTTCAAACCTCACACACCCGGCAGGTTTATACAGAGTAATTTATTCAAGGAGTTACTCAAGTATTATAACATTAGCACTGTTCTAGGACCTGATGTCCCACAAGTATCACTGTTGCTTATATGACTTCTGTATTTCTGCCTTTCTGACAGCCATCTTCAGGATTTACAGCCTATCTTCAGTCACTAACGGGATGGGAAACAAACAACATGAAAGCATCTGTGGAAAAGAATCTTGCCAGGGGAGGACACTCAGCCATGACAATAAGCTGCATAGATTCTCAAATAGATACTTATTTTATGTACCTGGGATTGATGTCTGAGTATGTGATAAAATCTGACAACTGCTACAAAAGAAGAAAAGCTGGTGCCTTTTCTCAGAGGGAAAGGAAAATACAGAATAGGAAGTATACAACTGCTGATGAACAAACCCCTTTTAACCAGAGTGATACATACCCTTCAGCATAGATGCAAAATAGGAGAATTCACAATAAGAAAACAAACAAAATGCCTCAGGATGGTGGATGATAACCAGAAGGTAAGGAAAAAGCAGCGGAACAGAACTACGAGGAGTCACAGGAGTGTTGTGTTCTCTCAGTGGTGGAGGAAGACTCAGACAATACTCTACCACGTTCCCAAATGATCTTGGCTTAGCTCTTCAGCTACATACCTTTCACTACAGAGCAGAAATTGTCCTTTTTGGCTCTCTGACAGAACTCAATGCAATTGCCTAATGGCCCTCTTTTGCTTGCAACAATATTTTACCCCTACCTACCTCTAAACTGTCGGAGAAAAACACACAAGGAGTTTCAATCTTGTAATGTAAAACAATAAAAATCCCCCACCAGAGTGCAGAGTTGATTTATTAGCCATGCTAAGCGCAATTCTAGAGTCCAGCTGGCACAGGGAATACACCTTCTGGTTTTATGCTCTTCACCTATGCAGGTTTCTTAGTAAGAAACTCAAAACAGCCCAGTTTCTGAGCTGATGACATTGTAAATTACCTTTACAAAAGTCAAATAATACAACTGAAAACTAATTCTTTTATTCTCTTAAGAGAAAGCTTTAGAGATAAATTTTAACCATACCATAAGTGCTTCCGTTCTTTGATTTTACTTGCTTCAGCTGAAATCAAGGCACACAGGTATGCAAAGGAGTATGTTGCTCTTTGGAAGTACAGCCATAGGCATTAATCAGATGACCACACGCTAGTGGCCCTGAAAGTGAGCAGCCAATGTAAGGAGGCAGTTCACAAAGCAAGGATTTAAGAGCCAAGCAACATATACCTTCAGGATAGGTTAAGTTGAAAGCAGAAACTCAGGAAACAGAAGCAAAAGGAACACACATGGTGTATAACCACGAAGCCAGAATGGTGGCCCAAGCTTGTCCAGTGAAGTATGTAGTTGGCAGCTCTACTCACCTGTAAGGTCTGAAATCAGTTTTAGAGATGAAGATGACATGGTGTATACCACAGTTAAACCTTTACGTCTCTTTGAAGGCCCTTCCAAACCTTCTGGTTTATTACCCAATAAAATGATGACATTTGCAATAGGTTTAACAGTTAAAACTTTGAAAAACAAGCCAAATCACAGCGAACACATCCCCCGAACATCCCTTACAGATGAGCTGCTCTTTGTAAACAGCTTTCAGTTCAGTGCCACTTAAATGTAGGAATATCTCCATCTGAGCCCAGCTCCTATGAGCTCAGCATTTCATTAAATTCTCTGGCTTACTTATCCTGCTCCTGGTGAGAAGCGTGAGCTGCATTCCCGTATGCTGCCTCAGCACCCTGCTTTACCTTACAGCCAAACATATTAATGTAGTGTTCTCCCTCAATCAGCTCAGAGAGCCACACTCTAATAAGAAGAAGGGGGGGAAAAAAAGGGCAACGTGTTCCCTTATAGAAGAGTTTGTTATGCAAATGAAGCAATGGTTTCACTTACACAGGAAAAACAACTCGCTGATGCCTCTGCCCAGTTTTCAAATGGACTGAAGCCCAGTGAGGTATCTGCTATGACTAAAGAAGAAAAGGCTTGAGCTATAATTTTTAAGTCCCTGTTTTAACAAGAACAAACCCCTCCAAGTGTAATATCCAGGCAATGGAAGCACTAGCAGCAGCGAGCAGAGATGAAATGAAAAAAAGCAGTGGCTGTTTATGTTGGCAGCCGCTTCAAACTCTAATGGAAAATTTCAGCTCTGCCTGCATCTGGGCTAGAGCAAGTTATTAAGGAAAAAGGTTCAGCTTTCAAACAGAAAAAGCCTTACAGAGCTTGTCCCTTTCAGAACATTCCCGTAGCAAAGACAAGGCAGGAAATAATATGCCTTGACGACGCAGTGTATTAATATCCAATCGTTAGGGGAATATACCATCAAATAAAATGGATCTCCTTTGGGAAAGGAGAACAGTGATAATGCCCATGACACAGACACAATCTCAGCTATCGGTACAAACAACTTACACTACTAAATGCAAATATCAGAAGCCAGTGCAGGGCTAACTAATCACTTTATACTAACGGACCGAAGTACATTTGCCTCATTATGCCCCTCTTTGGATCAAAGGGAAACTGCTATTTGAACAATTACGTCGAGGGAGAATCTTTACCTTTCGTATGCCCAGGAGAGTCTTGCACAAATATTACTGAGGCTGTTTGTTGACAAGAACAGTATACAGCTTGTCCTCAGAGAGGACAAACACCTTGCCAGCCTGCACATATGGTAACTGCAGTGACCTTTCAGCTACTACCCATTTGCACTACATATAAGAGGTACTCAGGAAACCAATATTGTATATTATGTAACACAAGATTAAGCATTAATGAGGCAAGAATAAAACTGTTTATCTAAACCCCAATCTAAAATTAAACAGAAGTTTGTGCTGAAAGCTCACAGTGCACTCGTTCTGTCTCCTAACATTAACAGAGCGCGGCTTATTTAGTCTCTGAGCTAAGTCCCAACAGCATTTAATTTGGAGAGAAAGATTTTACTATTAGGAGAGAGCCTATTTTACCTAAAAAAGCAAATGTGATGCATATTTAGTGCTTACGCACATGAATACAGCACATTGCAGGTATTTTGATGTAAGGAGAGCAGTTGATATTCATGACTTCTGTTCATGCTGTGTTTGAAAGCTAAATACAGAAGCACCCACCCAGACGCAAGACCTTTTGGTGGCATTCTGTCATCTCTTGCTAAGCAGCCAAACCAAAAATCACACACACACCAAAGATACTTATGTGCTCAGCAGGGAAATTCACAACAAAATTAGCCCCAAGTCTGCCTGTCTCCACAAAGATGCACTGTCCTCTTTTTGGGCTTCTCACTAAGCAAGCGGCTCTACAGGGCTCACCAAGGAGCTTCAGCCTGTCAGAGAGAGACAAGTCACAACCACTGTACAATAAACCTTCCCTGGAGAACACAAGAGTCATTGGAGAACCTCAAAACATTCAGATAGGTGTCATCCCCTGTTTGGAGAATAGGTGGAAGAGGTCTAAAGTACCAGAGGCTTATTCCCATGAAAGACAATGTTTGGCTTGGAGCAACCTGCTCTAGCGGAAGGTGTCCCTGCCCATGGCAGGGCTTGGAACTGGAGGAGCTTTAAGGTCCCTTCCAACCCAAACCATTCTATGATATGGCATGGCTATCTTATGATATAATATGATATTATTCTTAAGCCTTTGTAAGGCTGCCAAAGGGACCATCACATACATCCCCCTCCACTTCTAATGGCTAATGAGCTGGCATAGGACATTTGAGTTCCACTGGTCAAACACCACATACAGTGTGACACAGAACAGGCTGCAGGAACTCCAGCCAGAGGAAACCAAACCTGCTTCTTCTGGGGCCATGGCTGAAACAGTTCAGGCAAGAAGCTGCAGTTTAGAGAAGTATTTCAGGGTGAGCAGCACAGGGGCAGCCGAGGGCACCAGGACCCAGCTCGAAATCTGAGCAAGCCAACACCGTGACTCGGCGTCCCTCTGCTCTGCCTGCACGTTATTGCTCTGCACAAGCTCACGTTCCTTCCATGTTTCTATTTACTTTTTGCACGTCACCAACACAGAGTTAAGCTATTTACAAGAACACAGTAAGCAGCCCCCGACCCTGTAGGCATTTAAGTACATTTATCTCAGGCCTACCCCAATGCTTCTAGAACTCTCAAATTCGAGGAGCTCAGTGTAATCACCTCAAGAATTCAGAGCAGGAGAACTTTAAATACTTTGAAAATCCCATGTTATCACCAAGTTGTAGCAAATTACCCCGAAACAGGAGGAAGAATAATTAAGTATCATATTTAAAGCCAAATCAGATACTTAAGGAAACTTGCTGCCAGCTGTGTACTCTGCATTGGCACAACATGGGAATTTAAATGTAAGTTATTAATGAAAACTGTCCATGTCACATGGGTGCCTCCAAAACTTCTTTCTTGGCTTGGTGCTGCTAAGCATGCACCAAACAAGAGCAGGACCTCATCAACTGTGCCATTCAACTACAGCTATAACCAAGAGAAAACTACTCCAGAGAAAAGGGAAGGAAGAAAGCTATTTGGGAAACAGAAGAGATAAATGTAAGACAGAGTTCAGTGGAAACCAAAGGAAGTTTCAGCAGATCTATTTAAGTTCACCTACACGGAGGCAGTTTTCCTCCAGAGTAGCAGAAGGTCAAGACTTACTGATCCAGCCTTGAAACTGCTGGCTTTCCTTGTTCCATCCAGCATTCCCACTTCAGGGCAATGCTCAGGGAAGAGGTGATTTCAGTTCCTCTGCCTCCTGCTTACAGAATGCTACAGCTACTTACAGTCATGCCCACTAGGAACCTCTGTGGGACATAAGCTTTGAAATAAACTGGACAAGTACAGACCTACACAAACACACAGCTTTGAAATGCACTATTTTCTTCCATAAAGATTCTCTTTCCTGTTGATTAGTCATTTAGAAGAAATAATTAAAAGAAAAGACTGAAAAGATTTGTTAAACTAGTTGCCAGCTGGGGTTAAAGCATGACAGCGAGTTAAAACACACACTGACAAACACAGGGTTTCCTTAAAAGATACTGCACATTAACTATGAAGAGGGGAAAAAAAGCAGCAAAGGCACAAGTCAAATAGGACATTTCTTAACATGCTTGTGAAACCTCAGTACAGGATGGCCTAATTCTCATCTCTCACCACGGCCACTTTACACCTTCCAATATTATAAAAGCAATCCAATGTCATATTCACCTCTATATTCTGACTTCCTGCACAGCAACTTCAGCTTGATTTAATAGAATAGGCCTGGTCCCTACAAGGGTTTTGTATTCCTCTTGTATCACTTATCTTCACTATTTCAACATTCCAACCACAGGGCTTAAGGTGATCTTAGGAGTTGTCCCCCCATGGAAGCAGCATAAATACCAGTGTCTAGAAAAAAAATGTATTATACAAGAAGCATGATAACAAGGAGATTAAACTTTAAGTGGGCTTTGCAGGGAGGCAAAAATCCTGATTCCCCTGCTACAGGCTTCAGTGACTAGGAAGGTAAATGTGCAGGATGTATCGACCTATAGCTGGCTTTCCATTTAGGACAAGTCACTTCAAGAATGCCCCACTCATTCCCAAGTAGCTTCTGCAGACCTTGGGAGTTGCTGTAGTGCTTTTGCATCAGTACACTAATTTTTAGAGCTTCACCTCATGTTAATATGGTGGCAAAACAGGAAAATAAGGCCTTTTTCCTAGTGTTTCTGGAATTGCTAGAGGGTTACTTCACACTGCGACAGAAAAATGGCAGGCAAAGTATCTGAAGTTATTTTGGTGATGAAAAAATACAAATTAAATCCACAGCCTTGTCATTTACATTACTCATTATTCCACTCTAAGGAGGAAAAGCAAAACTGGATAGTCACATATTCTTTACTGCAGCCTTGATTCTGCATGTCTTATTATAGCGAAACTGCTGTAAGTTTGGTCTGAAAAAAGATTGGGAATTAAAAGAAAGCAGAAGTGAGACCTGTGGGCAAAAATAGGAAACAGAGATTAAACAACCCGTTGTAGGGCAGAGGTTATTTGCAGCTCAGTTACCACTAGGGGCTAAAAACGCCTCTTCGAACCCACTGCCACACCGCTGCCCACTTGCTCAAACGCAGTATTGAGTCTGCTCTATACTGAGTATTTAAAGCTAATGAAACAAAAAGATAACACTTGAGAAAGAAGAGCGGGTATAAAGTTACACACCACTTGCAAAGTTGCAAGGCTCGTACAAAAAGCCTTAGGCCTCATGTCCAAGTTCAAATGTAAAGTCAAACAGTATGAGCAGGGTCAGATACCTGCCCCCTGTTCTCAGTTCTTTAGCTTTCCTTTCCCCTGCAAACTGGTTTTTCTCTGCCAAAGAGGTATTTTGTGTTTAAAAGCGTATTTCATAGTTGCTGTAAATCAAACTTTAGACAAGTACTTTTGCGCCTCTGTAACTTTACCATCAGCACAATTCATTTCTAAAGTAAACACCAATTTGATCTAAATACACTCTGAGGAGTTACTCTAAAGAAAAGAGGAAAAGACTGTTTAAAAGCCGACTACGTGCTGGCTTGTCAGATGTTGCTAAGAAGCAACTATTTCAGCGTTCCTTCTAAGCTGTCATCTTTTCAACACTGGGCCTTCATGCCTCAAAATCCAACAGAATACTTGGTACAGATACAGTTGATAGGTAATTAAGTTTTCCGATCTTTCCCAATAGAATCAGTGAACATGTACACCAACTGAGGCACTTCAGGAACCGCTTCATCCTCCCCTTTCTATTTGACATGGGTGGTGTTACTATTTACCGTCAAAGATTCTGTCTCACAGGAACACCTCAGAAGAGAATGGAAACGTCCTACAGCAAGTAGCAGGTTTTAAAATACTCTTAGAGTAATTCTCTTCCCCGCTGAACAGCCGAATTACACACACACAAAGGCTAAACAACCGGTTATGCTTTAAATAAGTATGTTCCAGAGCACTCACACATCGCTAGAAAACAGTCCAGGCCAACCTTCGTTCTAAATGCAGAAGAAACATGAAAACCACTTTCCAAAAGCACCCTCCCAGCAGTGAAATGACACCTGCAGAACAGAAACCGAAGCTTCTAGAGAAGCTTGGCAATTAGGACTAATGGAAAAGAAACCAGATTCCCAAGGCTTCCTAAACCCTCTTTTCCTTTGAAGGAGTCAACCACTCCTCCCTGTCCATCTTCCTCCTAAGCACTTGCCAGGATTTCCAGCAGAATGACAGTTGCTAAAGCTTTATGAAGTTCAGTGGAGTAATAAACCACGGATGAATCCGGAACCTGAAGTTACACGCTGCAGGGACACGAAGAGTTAAACACGAGCACCCAATTCTGCAGGTCACAGGAGCAGCACATACCTCCGCCTTCCAGCTTCAATTAGATCTTGTTTTGTTTCAGGCTTTCTTTAATTACCCAGTGCCATTGGAGCCCGAATGGGTGACATAAATGTATTATCCCATCATAATGTCAGAATGTAAAATTAGATTTTGGTCTCCATAAATACACTTCACCCAACCTCGGTGCCTCCGTCCAGCAATGACGACTGCTTTATGTAACGTCTTTCAGACCTAAAAACTGCACTAAAAATTACAGCTCCCTTCTCTGGCTGGGGATTGTTCTTCCGTTTATCTGAAGAGAAATTCAGCTCAGGGGGAAAAGGAAATAGTTTCGTAAGATCAAGCACTGAGGCAGAAAGAGGAAAAGCAAATTACATAAAGTCCAAATGTACTTACGGTCTCCTTATTGGGAAGCAACTCCTTTCGGATCCTGAAGAAGTTCTTGCCGTACTGCCTTAGCCCCTTAATAAAACGCTTCTGTGATAAAAGATAACAAAAATAGCATGTCAGCAGAAGGGAAGGGAAATAAAGGAGATCTTGTTAATCAGCACAAACAACGTTCTCAGCTTAGAGTCTGTCGGTAGAAGAAAACACACGAACGGGTACCTACGGAGCAGCCGAAAACGGGCAGGGAAAAGCAGCTTTGAGGAGATAGCGAAGAATTCAGACCACGTTCCCTTCCATGTCAAACTTCCAGCATTTGAAGCTCAAAAAAAGTCAGTACCACAGCCAGTTCTTCCCCAGAACCGCCGGAGCGTCCTGCTGCTCGTCTCCTCCGAACTCTTATTTCTCAACTAAGCAGCGGCAGGCGAAGGGAAATGCGCAACGTTGATTTTCGGGGGAGGAGAGTGCCTCTCCGGGGAGGTGCCGCCGGGGTT
>NW_009931644.1:0-301 GCF_000696875.1 Nestor notabilis | reverse complement strand
AATTCAATGGCAGCCCTATTTTGAAGTGTAGCATGTCTAATTGAACCTACATCTAAAGCAAGCTCTGAGATTAAGGCCGAGGTTAAATTGTTTTGTTTTGCTACAAGACAAGAAAGCTTGTCAATATTTCCTAATGCTTTGGCTACTCCTACATGTGGAGCAAACAGAGATACCATCACTCGTTCAGCAATATTCCAGATTTTTACTTGTGAATTACAACCCGAGGTGTGTTGTATTAACTTTCTCTTCATACAAATGGATTTAATTGTTTGATATCAAGTTCCTCAGGGTCTGGCCCAGT
>NW_009931643.1:0-414 GCF_000696875.1 Nestor notabilis | reverse complement strand
TGGGGATGGTGTGTGTGGAGGTATGGGAATCCTTCTGCCTTTGTGTGCTCAGAAGCATCCCTGAGGGACCCCAAAATGTCCTCAAGTCGCTCCCTGTGCCCTGCTGTCGCCCCATGTATAACCCTGGGATGGCAGCACACATAAAGGGTCCTTACCTGGGTCAGTGTCTCCCAGATGTCCCCAAGGGGTTTCTGCATGTCCCAAAGTCCCCCAGATGCCACAAGGGTACGAGGATGGCAGCGCTGCTGCTGCAGGTGGGGTGGCCTTGAGAGCATCCGTGGGTCCCTGGTGTCCCTGTGCCCTAGAACATCAGACAGAGGCATGGGGGCCACCCCCGTGTCCCAGATCCCCCGTGTCCCCAGTGCTGGCGCTGGGGTGCGGGGTGCCCCTGCCCGTCCCCACGTGCCCCATGTC
>NW_009931641.1:324-1078 GCF_000696875.1 Nestor notabilis | reverse complement strand
CTGGAACAGGGGCAGACTCCAGAACACCTGCGATACATTGATGACTTTATCGTGTGGGGTGATACAGAGTAACATACAAATTAAAGCACAAAAGAAATCAACTTAAAAGGATTGGCTGAGGCAACTTGAAAGTATTTCTCTGGCTTCTTCCCAAGAAGTAATGATAAAAAATACACCATTTCATAGAATCATAGAAACAAATGTGGCATTTCTTTCTTTTTAAGGAACTTGTTTCTTTCGGTTTTAACTGGTTTTTTTATTTACATACCCTGTGACCATTCTGTGATTCTTCTGCTTTCTGACTAGAACCAACCTGTTAAATAATTTGGATGGCCTTTTCAAAAAGGCCTATGGGCTCAGGAGTCGTGCAGCTTTCAGATGAAAGTTTTATCGTGCCTTTCAAGAGTGGCCCCATCTCATGTCCCTCATTGATGATTCAGGGCATTTTCCACCAAGCAGAGCATCTCTTCTGAAATGCTGAGCTTGGAAGGGAGAGGATCTGAACAGGACTCTCTCTTATTGCCTAAGTAAGCCCAGGGTTCCAGTTAGAGGGGGGATGGACTAGATGACCTTTGAAGGTCCCTTCCAAGTCAAACCACTCTATGATTCTATGATTCTATGTGACGCGGAAGAAGAATGATTTCAAATAGGGCCCTCAGCAGCAACAAGCCTTTGAACAAGTTAAACGAGAAATAGTTCATGCAGTAGCCCTTGGACCAGTGCGGACCGGGCCAGATGTGAAAAATGTGCTCTA
>NW_009931641.1:0-271 GCF_000696875.1 Nestor notabilis | reverse complement strand
GAGATCAACCCCTCAGCTTTTGGAGTCGGGGATACAGAGGATCTGAGGCCAGCTACACTCCCACTGAAAAAGAGATACTGGCAGCCTATGCTTCAGAAGTGATTGGCACTAAAGCACAGCTTCTCCTGGCACCCTAGTTGCCTGTGCTGAGCTGGATGTTCAAAAGCAGGGTCTCCTCTACACATCATGTGACCGATGCTACGTGGAGTAAGTGGGCTGCACTAATTACACAATAAGCTTGAATAAGAAATCCCAGTCGTCCAGGAATTTT
>NW_009931640.1:5681-5892 GCF_000696875.1 Nestor notabilis | reverse complement strand
TCTTCGCCACCCGCCTCTGCCAGTGCAAAGTGTTCTGGACGGGGCCCTGCGCCACGCGCCGCCCCGGCCCCAACCCCATCGAGAGGGAGAAGAAGACCAAGCTCTTCAGCCTCGAGGGGTTCCTCAATGGTGGGAGGAGAACGGGGCTCCTTGAGGGCGGTTGGGTGGGATGGGGGGACACCAAGTGGCATTTGGGGATGTGGTGGGGCCA
>NW_009931640.1:4330-5062 GCF_000696875.1 Nestor notabilis | reverse complement strand
TGGGACAAGATGGGGGCCACCAGGCAGCACATGTGGAATGTCACAGCACCAGGTTGGGATGGGGGATACCATGTGCCACACAGGGACATGGTGGGACAAGGTTGGAATGAGGAACACCAGGTGGTCCATGGTGGGACCAGGTTGCGATGGGGGACACGTATGGATTGTGATGGGACAAGGTTGAGATGGGTGACAGCAGGCGGCACACAGGGACATGGTGGGACCAGTTTGTGATGGAGGCACAGCCCTGGAGATGGTGGTGGGACACATCGGTGGGATGTCCCGTCCTGCCCCTCACCACGGTGCCCATCCCCTGCAGGCCTCATCCTCTTCCAGAAGGGCCGAACCACGACCCCACCACCCTTTGAGATCTTCTTGTGCTTTGGGGAGGAGTGGCCGGACCAGAAGCCCAAGGAGAAGAAGCTCATCACGGTGCAGGTGAGGGGCCGGGGCGGACACGGGGTGTCCTGGGGTCGCACAGTGCTGACCGTGGTGGTGACTCTCCCAAGGTGGTGCCGGTGGCGGCGCGGCTGCTGCTGGAGATGTTCTCCGGGGAGTTATCCTGGTCGGCCGACAGCATCCCGCTCCACATCTCCCACCCGGACCTCAAGGACAAGATGGTGGAACAGTTCAAGGAGCTTCACCAGCTTTGGCAGAACCAGCAGCGGCTGCCACCACCACCACCCCCACCAACACCACCACCAGTGGTGGCCCCAACAGAGCCCCGGCCCC
>NW_009931640.1:3786-4193 GCF_000696875.1 Nestor notabilis | reverse complement strand
TGGGCGGCCGCCTTCCGGGGGCGACATGGAGGTGGGACGGGGCCACGCTGGACCTGGAACCTCCTCGAGATGGGGTTCAAGCCCCCCTCAATGAAGAAGCTCCCATGAGCTCAGAGAGAAGACCCAGGGCAGGATTTGGGGCTTTGAGTTCTCTTTGTTCCAGGTTTTTTGTGGTTTTTATTGTTCTCGAGATGGCTACAACACCCCTGGAGGGCCCCGCATGCGCCCCAGCCCCGGCCCCGCGCGCGGCTCCACCCCGCCACGAAACCCAGAGAACCCCAAAATCAAACCAAAGAAAACCCCAAAACAAGAAGAAAAAACCCCAAAATAGAATATATATTTCAAGAGTCTGGCCTGCCCGTGTCTTCTCCCGGAGGGCACCACCAGGCAGGACGCGGTGGGGCGGG
>NW_009931640.1:3410-3754 GCF_000696875.1 Nestor notabilis | reverse complement strand
GGGCCGAGCCCTGGCCTTCCACTAAACCTACTGCAAACCCTGACCTTGCCTCAAATAATGCTCAATTCTTGCTTGTCTTGGTCATTTTTTGCTGCTTTTCCTCTTTTTTTTTGGTGTGTCTCCATGGCACAAAGTTCTTCCTCTTCGTGCTCTTCTGCCGAGTGAATCCGTTTCCCTCTGGTTGGTGTTTGGTGTTGGGTTGGTTGGGCTGGTTCTTGAGTTGAGCTGGTTGTTGAGTTGGCTGCTTGGTTGGTTGCTTGGTTGAGTCCGTTGGGTAGGTTGGTTGGTTGGTTGGTGGCGGTTGGCTGGTTCACTGGGCTGGTTGGGTGGGGTGAGTTTGGTTG
>NW_009931640.1:294-3324 GCF_000696875.1 Nestor notabilis | reverse complement strand
GGCCTCCCCGCCCCCCCCCCGCGCGCGCTGCAGCCAGTGGAAGAGCCCCGTGGCCACAATGGACTTTGCTGATGGTGGGACACGTTCTTGGGGTTTTCTTCGTTTCCTGTCTTCAAATTCAAAGACATTCCTGGCAAGTTGGGAAGAGAAGGTCAAGTCCCTCTTCCTACCTCCCTCTCCTGGGCTGGCAGCCCATGGATGTGACCATCACCCACTTGTGGTCCCAATGGTGGCTCTTACCTGGGAGACAGGCGCCGTGCCGGAGCCGCAGCTATCGGAACAGGCGGGTGAAGTCCCTCAGAGCCCAGCAGACTTGTCTACATTCCTCACCGCTGCAAGACAACAGGGGGGACATCAGGGGAACATCATGGGGTGATGTTAAGGGGATGTTTGGGAAGCAGGGATGGTGTCCTGCACCCAGCATGGGACATCCTCATGGTACATGATGGTGACCAGGAGCACGGCAGCTCAGCGCTGGGAATGGCAAATGTTGGGTAAAATGGGGTCAAGAAGCCCCAGGACCATCACTGGAGGGGACACATGACATGAACCCAGCTCTGAAGGGCTCAGAAGACCAGATAAACCTGGTCAGTGATGGAAAAGGCAACACTGTGCCCTCCAAAGGAAGGCTCTGGAAGTGTTGAAGGCCTCTCTTGGACACAGGGGCTTGGAGCAACCTGCTCTAGTGGAAGGCGTCCCTGCCTGGGGCAGGGGGTGGAGCTGGAGGCGCTTTAAGGTTCCTTCCAACCCAACCTGTTCCATGACACTCACCTCGTGACCTGCTTGTGGAAGTCCGTGAGCTGTTTGTGTGTGACCTGGATGGCTCCTCCCGTCGTTTCCTTTGGTAGACCCTTCAGCGAGTTCTCCAGCCAGCGACAGAAGGTCTGCGGGAAGCAGGAGAAGGACAAAACTCAGGCTGCGGAGCCCCATCCAGCTCCCGCATCCCGGTTTGGGGAAGCTCTGGGACCTGCCCATGGCCACCACCACCTCCCCGTGCGGTCCCCTCACCGGCCGGTCGATCTGCATGATCTCCCAGAGCACCTCGGCGACGTCGGGCAGGGTGTAGGGTGGGAGGCAGAAGCAGCACGTGTGCAGGAGCTGGTTGACGAGCTGCTGGCCCAGTTGGTTCATCACCTGGTTGATGAGCTCCTTCCGCACTTCAAAGTCTTCCTCGTGCTGCAGGAGGAAGGAGAAAGGGGGTGAGAAGAGCCTGGGGATGGAGACATGGTGCTCTGGGAGCAGCAGTGGTGGCTTGGCTACGGCAGTGGCACAAGCCTCATGGGGGACCATGGTGGCAAAGGATGATGAGGATGGCATCCCAGCTCCGTGGAGGAAGACCTTCCTCTTCCAAGGACCAGCCCCATGGGTCACTCACATCATTGGCCACCCCGGTGTGGATGAGATCCCGTAGGAACTTCATGACACTGCAGTTGGCATCCCGGTGATCCAAGGTGGTGGCAGCGATGGCCCACTGCAGGATGGGGATCATCACTTGGCTCCGTAGCAAGGTGACGGGGCTGCGCTGGATAAACCTGGCCAGGCAGAGCACAGACAGTCACCACCACTCTGCCCATCCCCAGGAGAACACAGGACCTTCTCCCACCCTATGACTGCTCCCATGGGTGTCTGGGGGCCAAGGAGAGATGGGTTGGGGTGTCCTGGTGTGGCAGGAGAACGTGGTTACCTGGCTGCTAGTCTGAAGAGGTCATCCACGGTGTCGGGGTGGTTCTGAAGGCCGTTGGGTTGCTCTAGGAGTTGGAAGGTGGGGATGCACAGCGCCTAGGACAAGGGTTGTAGAGAATCCATTAGTTGGGGTTACATGTCAAACCGCTCTGCTCTCCAGAGGAGATGTCCAGCATGGACCACACCAGAGGAGGTCTGGCCTCAGGTTCTCCCAACAGCCACCATCTACATTGGATATTAGGAATTTCTTCACCCAAAGGGTTGTCCAGCACTGGAAGAGGCTGCCCAGGTCAGGGCTGGAGTCACCGCCCCTGGGGGGGTTTAAAGGACTTGTGGATGTGGCACTTGGGGCCATGGTTTAGTGGCGGGCTGGGCAGTGCTGGGTTAGCAGTTGGACTCGATGGTCTTAAGGGTCTTCTCCACCCTGACTATTGGGTGGCTGAGGTGGGAACCCACCTGCAGCATGTCGAGCAGACCCTGCCTGCAGACCCCCTCCATTCCGTCCTCGTCAACCAAGCTGCCCAGGTCAGGGCTGGAGTCACCGCCCCTGGGGGGGTTTAAAGGACTTGTGGATGTGGCACTTGGGGCCATGGTTTAGTGGCGGGCTGGGCAGTGCTGGGTTAGCAGTTGGACTCGATGGTCTTAAGGGTCTTCTCCACCCTGACTATTGGGTGGCTGAGGTGGGAACCCACCTGCAGCATGTCGAGCAGCCCCTGCCTGCAGCCCTCCTCCATGCCGTACTCGTCCACCAAGATGCTGCCCAGGTAGAGGAAGCAGGAGTGCTGGTGGGCCCGGTACACATTCACCATCTGTGGGGACACAGCAGCCACGGAGGGATGAAGCCACACAGTTACCTCCCAACATCCCAACCAGGATCTGCGTGGCATTCCCACCATTGCCCTTGAGAAAATGCAGTCTTGTTGAGCGCCAGGACAACAGCCCAGCTTGACAGACCTTCTCCCAGCCCCATGGTGAGCAGTGGATGGCCTGAAGTACTTGCTCTGGTCTCATCTTGTCTTTGGGAGCATCTCCATGCTGCAGCTCCCAAAGCCAACACAGCTTCTCCTTGCTTTTCACCCTTCCTTAGCCCCATGGAAGCACCAGAGGGACACCCAACGTTGGGCTGAAGAGTCACCTCTTCAAGGAGCCCCACCATGTGGAGTTTCACACATACCTCTCAAATCACAGCTACACCTACAGGGCTCCAGCCTAGAGAGCATCCATCAGGCAGAGCTCAGCTCTTCCCTGCAGCTCAAAGGCTCTCTCTGCTCCTCAAGGATTTATGTAGGAGCATCCCAAGACCACCAGCATCTACCACAGCTTGGCCATGCACCACTGTGTGACCAG
>NW_009931640.1:0-207 GCF_000696875.1 Nestor notabilis | reverse complement strand
AGCTGGAGACTGGTAACGAGCGGTGTCCTCAGGAGCTGGTGTTGGGCCTGATCCTGTTCAACATCTTAGTTGGTGACACGGACAGTGGGACTGATTGTACCCCAGCAGGTCTGTGATGACCCCGAGCTGCATGGTGTGAGGGACATGGGGAAGGGAAGGGGCCACTTCTGGGCCAATGTTTGAGCCCAGAACCCCCCCGTGTGCTGG
>NW_009931639.1:0-3363 GCF_000696875.1 Nestor notabilis | reverse complement strand
GAGCGGTCTGGCCGGTCGCTTATGGGTGCACCCGCAGTTAAAAGAGTTTATCTCTTTCTTCATGTGGTTCTGGGGGAGGAATCCTGTTCCCCAACCCTGGCCAGGCCTGTGGAGAGTCACACAGTGGGATGTGGAGGAAAACCAGTCATCCCAGCAGGAGGGGGTGACGTAGCGCCACGGGACCTCGGGACCCGGTGATGGCTTGCTTTCTCACCGTCCTGCGCCAAGCAAGGCCATGCTCTTGCAACCATGTGCCTTGGCTCGTTTGTCCCACCCTGAGCATGTAAATAAAATCTGGTTTGACCTGTTTACTTTTGCTTGCTCTTGGTTTAATTCTAACAACATTAGGATAAAGGATCACAGGCAGAATCCTAGGGGGGTGATATTAATGCGAGTACCTGCAATAGTTGATCAGTCCTCATCAGGCATATTGGAACAGTTCACATTTTAAAAAAGCATATTGGGGTGTTTCTCTTGTTACTATCAATGTGGCATTCCAAAAGCCTTGCTTTCCATATCACACTGGCTTTCCTTCTCTCTCCCACAGAGTGTATTAAGACCAATCCCACTGCATTTGCCCATGTTATGTCTCCATTCACTCCGAACACCTTTTGGAGAATGGGTATAGTCCCAAAAACTATATACTCCTACTTTCTAATGTGTGACACCAGCTAAAACACCTTAATTTTCACTAGTGTTGCGTGTCAGAAGTGTGACAAGTAGTTTCAAGGCACTCGGGATATTGCTCAAATGGTTACCTCAGACTGAAAGAATGAGAAAGAGGCCAGTTGGCCTCAGTTAATTTAATCTGATTAATAATCCACTATGTCGAGGAGTGACTCAGGTGCTGGGGTGAATTTTCTGAGTGGCTAGGAGGAGCGGGTGTAACTAAGGAGGACAGCTATGTCTTTGCACCTCTTATTACTTACTGGTTTTTCCTTCTGCCAGCTTTGTGGTATGGTTGGTTTTCTCTCACCCAGAGGTACACTCCAGGTTTTCTTCCTTCCTGGGCTGTGATTTTGTTGGTCACCTTGTTCCCAATAGCTTGATGTAATCTGTTCTTAGGTTTGGCTGTGTTTCATTTTCCCCTTCTTATTCTGGTCTGTGGTATCTGGGTTTGGGGAGTTCCTTCAGCCCTCCTCAAGCACACTGTGTTGAAGAGATTTGCCGTGAGTTGAATTCTCTAGATATTTTGCGCTATTCTTCTCTGCAATGTGTATGCTTAAATCATCCTGTATCTGTTTTGGTGGAAAACTGAGCTTGTTTCAGCGCTTCAGAAACGGGTGATAATAAAACCTCTGGTGTGGTGTTGAATGCGAGAGCGTCCTGTGATGCATTTCAATGTGAATTCTGACGACCTGCAGCAAAAGGAGTATGTTCTGGCTGAGAGAACAGTCAAATTGATTAGTCTTTGTATGTGGATTTTCTTGAGAACCTGACTTCTGTATTCACTGCTGCTGTTGTGCCTGCAAGTCCATCTGTTTACCAAGCTGCAAGTGCAATGTTGTCAGAGGGATTTGGATTCATCGCGTGTAGCTAGTTCATGAAGTGGAACCTTAGACATTTTCTCATATAATAGAGGTGGTCGGATTGCAGAAATGAAGAACTCGAGTATCAGTCTTCCTGGAAAGAATTTATCTGTTGGTTTTCTTAGTCTTTTCTCCTGGTGTTTCCACATTTTAGCACAAGCCTACTGTGAAGTTTTTAATCTAGGAAAAGCCCTGTCTGCAAAATAGTGAGACTAGCCTACAGCTGAATTGAGTATTTTGGTGAATTGTTGGGCTCCAAGGTGACCTGGAGGCCCACATCTTTTATCAGATGTCAAAAGGAGCATGTGCCTAAAAGCAAGGTCTGTTTGGTCTATGATGCTTATGCTGCCCTGGGGAACCTAAGCTTTAGTGCTGCTATTGCAAAACTGGTAATGTGTGACAGCAGCTGAAAACCTTGGTCAGGTTTTTGCTTCTTTCTTGTGTAAAGGCCTTGGCTGTAGTTTTACAAACTTACACGTACTGGTTTGTTTTATTTTTAGTAATCCAGGTCTGGAGGGAATAATTGTGTTAATTCTGATCCTAGTTTCAATGATTTTTAGTTCAAAGGCTTTGAAATATATGTAGACTTGTATCTATGTAGTTGCTGCCACTGGGCAAAAGTGTCTGCAAAGCAAAGATAACTGGTGGGCCATTTCACAGGGAGGCATCCTGATTTAATGCATTGTGGAATTTGCTCTCAAGCGTGACACTGCTTATCCTGTGAATGTGTGATGGGAGTTTATGGTGTTGCTCTGAGCTGACTGTGATCCTGTTCCCAACAGTCAGAGAGGTGGCTTTGTTTACCAGCTGTAAGACTTGAAGGGTGGGGAGAAGGAAAGCCATTTTAAGGGCATGAGTTCCTGTGTGCAAGGAAAAGACTTTGTCTGGGTCAGTTATGAAGTGTGCTGGGTACGCTTAAATATAGAGCTTGGTCTTAGGAGGGTCTTTGGTTGATTTTTGGTTTGATAGAGCTGCTGGAAACACTCTGGTCTGTTTGCTTGAGGCCTCTGCGAACCAAAAGCTTACTCAGAAAAAAAAAAAAAGAAAAGAAAAAAAAAAGAAAAGAAAAAAAAAAAAAAAAGAAAAAAACCCCCAAATCTACTCCCCCTCCTGAAGGGAAGGTTCCCTCCTCTTCTGAAGAGCTGAGCTGCTCAGTGGAGGCGCACAAGAGCAAGCCCTGCTCACACCAGGAAAAACCTGTGGAGTGCTTCTTGCTATGACACCCGTGGTGGCGGGCCCGAGCGAAGCACGGGGGGTTCGCCCCGAGTCACTTGGCAGCACAGCTGAGGCTGAGTGCGCACACACTGGGCTGGGACAGAGGGCTGCTGCGCGAAAGCTGTGTCAGCTCTGCTGTGTCCCTACCGAATCAGCGCTCACGTTGCTTCCTCTCTCTTCTGTCCCTGGCACGACCCCGTTAAGGGTAACGCTGCTGACGTGAAATTGGTGAAAAGCTGTAAACTTTAGCACCCACAGCACAAAGCTGGCGGTCTCTAGCATTTCACAAGTTTGAGAAGCGGGACTAACTTGTATGAGCAGCAACCACGCCAATTACTGAGCAGATGTCACTCTTGGCACTTGGGTTACTCAGCTTTCGACATGCCGAACAGGAGGTATGGAGTAAGTAAGGCGTAAGGCTACTATGCTGGCTTCTTCGAAGGAGGCTTCCAGCCCATCGCGGGGCTGCACCTGAGCACGTCCTCCGTCCTCCAGCCGCTGCCCTTGGGCGCCGAGTGCACCTCCCCGGGAGCGGGGACCTACATAGCAGCGCGCTCTGTCCACCACAGCAGGGTGTCTGTCTGTCGGAGCGCTCTACCGCAGGAGCCTACCCCAGGCA
>NW_009931638.1:0-266 GCF_000696875.1 Nestor notabilis | reverse complement strand
GCAACTGGATATGGGGGGGTCAGAGGTGGATATGGGGATTACGACTGGACATGGGGATTATAGCTGGGTATGGTGGGTCACAGCTGGATATGGGGGATCACAGCTGGATATGGGGGGATCACAGCTGGATCTGGAAGTCGTAGCTGGGTATGGGGTCTCGGGGGTATTCTTTGCTGTGCAGGTGTCATCCCCTGTTTCTGACCCCCCATTTCTTCCCCCCCAGTTTATTTCCGGGCGCTTGTGAACTTCACCCGCAGCATCGACTA
>NW_009931637.1:0-647 GCF_000696875.1 Nestor notabilis | reverse complement strand
GGGCCCCCCTATAGGGGTGAAGTGGACCCCCCCCACGTTGGGGTGAATGGGACCCCCCACATTGGGGTGAATGGGACCCCCCTATAGGGGTGAATGGGACCCCCCACATTGGGGTGACTGGGCCCCCCCATGGGGTGACCGGGCCCCCCCAGGCGCTGCTGCTGCGGGCACATGAGGAGGAACTGAAGAAGCAAAAGCGGGAGCGGCAGCTGAAGATCCCGGCTGGAATCCAGCTCCCCCCCGCCGTGAGTGTGTGTCCCCCCCCCCGCTGCATCCCACTTCTGGCCCTATCCCGTCACTGATCCCGCTTCCCATGGCTTTTCCTGCAGGAAACGGTGTTCCAGGAGCAGTGCGAGGGGCTGCTGGAGGAGGAGGAGGAGGAGGAGGAGGAGGAGGAAAAGGAGCAGGAAGCGGAAGCGGAGCCCCGGGAAGCTCCGAAGGGACAAAGGGGGAAGAAGACGGAGCAGCAGCGGCGGAGGGAGAGGGAAGCGCGAGCGCTGGTGCGGAGGGGTCAGGATGAGGGTGGGAATGTTGGGACACGGGGATGGCACCAGGGCACAGGGATGTCAATGGGAACCTTGGGATGTCAATGGGATATGGGGATGTCAATGGGAACACAGGGATGTCAATGGGACAACGGGGAGGTC
>NW_009931636.1:0-17320 GCF_000696875.1 Nestor notabilis | reverse complement strand
CTGGCTTCCCAGACAACATTCCTGTATTCTTTGCAGGCTGCCTGTCCTCGCTTCCACCCTCTATAAACCAGGGGGTTGTGGAAAAGACCCACTACTCTAAGAAATCTCCATTGGCATATGCTGTTTCCAAAGATTTACTTAGTTAATTTGCACAAGCCACTGCTTGGCAAACACACTGAGGCTGCTAAAGCCCACATGCCTTGCTGGCACCTTCCACAGTTTAATGAGTAGCTAAAAAAAAACCACCCCCCACTGCACATCCGTAAAGTGCTGAGCTGTTACTACACAGAGCTGGCTTGCTCACACGTGTGTGGCTGCTGGGGTATGGGTGAGGGAAGGCAGCTCAGGGGGGTGGGAGGTTTCCCTCCAAGAACGGGTCCCAGCCTGGCAGGATGGAGGAAGCCTCCCCCCTCTCTCTGTACTGGTGCAGGGTCTCTCTGCAACTTTATCATTACCAAAGCACATTTGCACAGAGACAAGATTGCAGAAATCCTCCCACCAACCTTATCTGTACTGAAGATCCCCCAAAGGATATTCTGGGCTCATAAGAGATTGTAACTCTATCCACTGACTGTACACGTATAACAGAAAATTTGCGTTTTCCTTTTTCCCTTGTTATGGGAACAAGGAAAAAGGAAAAGAGGTGCCCTCACCAGGAGTGCTTTTCAAGCAGGAGACCACGGCATCGCTGCACTGCTATAACAGCTTGTGGAACTTGATTAAACAGAGCTTTATGGAAAATTATTTTAAATAGAATTAAAGCTACTGTAGAAGTTCATAGGACCACAAGCAGATCCCCAAAGGCCCAGTTTCTTCTGCAGGATGCTCTATGCAAATATAGAGACAATCATCCTACAACAGCTGGTCTGCAACTCAGCGGTGTCTTCTGAAAGACAAGACCATCAGCCAAGGAAACCAGCTGATGTGCCATCCCTGGAGACATTCAAGGCCAGGCTGGATGTGGTTCTGAGCAACCTGATCTAGTTGAAGATGTATCTGCTCACTGCCGGGGGGCTGGAACTAGATGAGCTTTATAGACCACTTCCAACCCAAATTATTCTATGATTCTGTGACTACCTGTGGAGATGGGCTAATTTAAATCTATAGCAGGCTCCCGGGAGGACAGTTCCTAGATAACGCATATGATGATTAAGTTAATACAATCGAGAAAGAAATGCAGCACACTACGCAGGAGGCAGAAATGTTCTCTGGTAGCCCCCTTCAGACACTGGAAGCTGCTCAGAGGTCTCCACGCAGCTTCTCTTCTCCAGGCTGAACAGCCCCTATGATCTCAGCCTGTCTCCATACGGGAGCTGCTCCAGTCCCTGATCATCCTCTGGACTTGCTCCAACAGCTCCATGTCCTTCTTGACTTCATTTCTAACCAAGTCCAAGCAGACAGCCCAGCTATGGTGCAGGTCTGCTCACTAAGAAGAGCTGACTGTTGGCGGCTGCACCCAGAGCCAGTAAACCCTGGTGTGAATGCACTGGTGGTGTGCAAGTCCCCACCGGTTGAGTAGTGGGATGTATCCCCCTGATTCCACAGGGCCAGGACCCACATGAGGTCAGGACCTGGCCCTCAGGCAGCCAGCTGAGAGCCTGGCATCTCCCCCTTTCTTGTGTTTTTTGGTTTGGTTTTAAATACCACCACTTGTAAACTCTCCTGTGCATTTTTCTTTCCCAGTCTGACACTTGGGAGTCTCTATGTTCTAAGTTAATGGTATATGAAACTCAGAAACACCCCATGGATCAGTATTTCCATGCAGAAGTCAGAAATAAAAGGTTATCATCTCCCAAATCCCAGGAGAACTGTGACATGTCCGAAGCTGTAACTGAACCGAAGTGCTGTTCCCCATATGGCGAACAAACGACATCCCAGCTCTCTCGGTCTCCACCGCCTGGATCCTACCTCAGGGGCAGGGTTTGTGAGCCGGAGAGGCAGGAGCACATTGGCAGTGAGCCACAGGGCACAGAACAAGTTCCCACACTGCAGGTAGCACCACTGGGAGCCCACTGCATGGGGCTCAGTCTGGGAATCACTGCTCTAAAGAACGTGTTTCTCACTATGTTACAAATCGCTCCCATTTTAAAGCAGTGTTATGATGTAGATATTGGAATTATTTCAGAGCCACTGCTACCTTTCAAGAGAGAGCCTCAGCCGAGTTTACCCACCAGTAAACTCCCAGACCATCTCCTGCGAGCAAGAACATGAAGCTGAGCCAGTGCACACACGCCGTGCTGCGCAACTAAGCAAGAACTGGGGAATGCACTAAGACAACAGTAAATACACCATCATCACGTTCTGAGGCTCTTGAGAAGGATTACTGCTAAAGGTTAAGTAACTGCTATACATCTTCTAATACTTACTTCACAAATCTTTTCCAATGAAGGGACGAAGAAATCATCACAGACAATTGCCAAAGCATAAAACATATACACGGCCTGCAAAAAGAAAAGAGAAAACCTTGAGTGTAGTTTGTGAAGCAGAACTGGACTGCAGCGTCCCAACTCCTCCTGCTTTGTGGTAGTGTATCCTTTAACAAAAAAATAAAATGGCCTTGCAAGAAGAATCCATGGGGGGGTCTGGGGTTTAATAAGATCATGAAGTATTTATCCAAAAGTTCCTACAAGCTATCAAAAGCTGCCAACATTTTAGCTCATCATAGGGAATCCTTTTTTGTTTTAATTCTCTGGATATTGCTATGCCACACTTAAATATTTTTGCTCCCCTTTTTCCCCCTGTTGCACAATACAAGGGTGGTTTTATGACTGCATTATGTGAAAATCATACTCAACGAGTAGTTTTTGAAATGCTAAAGCTTTGAAAAAGGGGAAAGGAGCTTGTTTTCTGCAACTGAAATGTCCTGCCATGCCATCTGGGATCCCAGTGATAACTCTTGCTAAACACCACACAGGAACAACTTCCAAATGACTGATACCCGAGGCGGGACACAAGACTTGAAAGGACACTTGGCGAATCAACTCTTCAATTTCATGCAAGAAACACTTAATCTGCATTTCTGTATTATTAAACAGAAAGGCACTTCTGTATTTGCGAACAGAAGATGCTAAGGCCTGATGTCTGCCCCAACCGGCAAATGGCACAGCATGGCTTACGTCCATGCAGCTGAGCTCTAGTCTTTCCCAGGGAGGATAACTGGTCCACACTCTCCAGCGGGAAGAATCTCCATCCCCTGCCTTGACACGTACCCTGACACCAGATAGGAAAACGCTCATTCGCACAAGGGAAGAGCATGTCAGCTACCTGACAGAGCACACATCACAGCCAGGCTGGTGCCCATGTCCCTGCCCGCTCTAGTTTACTGGTGTAGACATAACATCCCTCGCAACACTCCTCAGTGTCAAGTATGCAGTGTACCTCCTAGAGCTGGGATCCTCATAGGAACTAGAACACAGCCTTTCAGAACGCGCTGCCGAAAACTTGCCACAGAGTCAGTCTGTTACCACCTTGGGTCCAAATCCCAGCAGACTGCAGGATCAGCAAAGGTTTATTCATTGCTACATACTTGTTAAAGCATGTGTGCATACAGAGGAGAGATCCTTAAATATGGGGCATGCAAACAGAGGCAAGGCTCAGGACATCAACCTGTAACACTGCGCTGCAGCAGCTGAGCCCAAACCAGTCTTGTCCAAAAAGAGTGGCCATGGAAGGCTGCCTATGGTGCATGGATCATGTAAACCTCCCTCATGACAGAAACACATCTCCATAATATTTTGCTAGGTATGCAACGCTTTAGTTGTGTCTGTTTAGTTTGTTTGTTTGTTTTAAAGATAGAGGTTCTCACCTGTACTGTGCCTGAAGGCAAACAGCCCAAGAAAGCAGTCATTCTGGCATCGGGTCCCATACAGCAGGTAAGCAAACATCAACCCCTTTCTTTTTCACAGCGTCACTCACAGGCATTAAAACGTTATTCTTCTTTCCACTCCCAAAGTGAGACAAAACTACTTTTAAGATCAATGTAACACGTACCATACACGACTACAGAACTGTTTTTACAAGTAGTTCAGCTCAAGTGAATAACTAGAGTGAAGTGGCCAATATTTGTAGAAAATCAGTGACTTGATCCTATCAAAGCACAGAGGTGTTATCCCATCACCAGCAGAGTCTCCTGCTTTGCTTGTCTCTGCGGTTTACTGCTGAAGCTCAGCTGATGGGGGGAGACCAGAGTATTATTTTTTTTTCTGGGGGGAAAGCAGCAATAAAAATGACCTCTGGGGTTCTGTTCTTGTTTTAACTTTCCAGCAACAGGTTTAAACGCTCCAAGTCTCCCAAACCCGCAGATTCTATGATTCTGTGATTCTAACTTGCTAGAATTTCATTACAAGTTTGCTGCAGAAGCCAGTGGTTCCTGTGACAATCTAAGCTGGGAAAGCTTTCCAAGCTCAAAAATAATTCAAGCATATATTTTTCAGGATTAGAGATGGGAATTTCATCACAAGAGATGATTCTGACACCATCTGGAACACTTGGTGCTAGCTTGTCACTTAGGACAGTTTCTGTGCTCTTGTATCACTAGTCATAAACATGAATAAATATAATTTATGCTTTTTGAAACTCTTACACAGCAAAATGGCCTGGAGGACCACGAATGTCAGCACAGTTCCAGGTCTACAGCTCTGTCGGGTGCAGCAGCGACCTTGATCTTGTAGAAGGAGCACTAGCTACTGACATGGTACCAACAGTAACTGTATGAACAGAGACAAAGGAAACTCACAAATGGCTCACAGACATTGTGCACCACAGGAAGAAGGACCAGAAACAGCCTCAGAGAGTTATGCGGCCAAATCCCATTGAATACAGTAGATAGTGGGTGCCCAACTTCAGCCTGGATTTTTTGATCTGCTAATCATATTAATCTGCAGTGGGTCATGCCATCACTTCCCCTCCCCAAATACACAGTAATGCCTTTCAAGAACACTAATCCGTACATCATCATCCCTATAAATCAAGTGCATCTTCTACATTTGACATAATCCACAGTGACAGAGCACAGGGCATCATATGGCTGCTTGGGCTTCCTGCAATCTGCTGCTGTTGTGGCAGCCGAATCCTTCTGAAGGGGAGCAAGGTAATGGGGGTGGCAAGGAGACAACCACCCAAAAAAGCACATGCTCAGAAGCCAAACCACTTCAGCATCTGCCTCCACACGTGGCACATGCACGGTCTCTGCCTCTTCTGTGCTCTCACTGTTTTTTCAGATGAGGCACTTTCTGCCCGCACGCAGTGCTCCCCAGAAACATCCCCAGTCTGGACGGACACCATGTCCATCAGTTTTAGTTTAGAAAAATCCTTCTGGGTGCTTTTAAATGAGCATTCAAATGATGTGAGGGGTGCGTTTGCACTGTCTCCAGTTCAAACAAGAATGGCAAGGCACATCCATGTCCTGGTACCCACAAAAGCTACTTCTCTGTTCTGATTTTTAGAGGCCACACACAGCCCAGAAAGGTGACAATAGAATTTTCTTTTGTCCTCCCATCTGTAAGATCATGAGAAAAAAGATCAAGAGAAAAGGCCAAAAGGGACTGAAATGAGTAAGGAGTGGAAAAACAAATGTGGAGAAGCTGCCGTCACACTTTCTCTAACCCTTCTGGAGGCAGTGGGGAAGGACACTGCTGCATCTGCTGAAGGTGCTGAGCCAAAGCCTGCTGCAGCAGCAAGTTCATGGTAGGCCACTTCAGCAAGTGTTAACACCAGGCTGGTCAAACAGATCAGGCTGGACCCACACTGACTTATATGATGGAGCATTTATCTTCAATGACCCCATCATTGCCACAAATCTGGTTTTGGCCCTGAGTCTTCCCCAGTTTTATTTAACTGGCTTGAGAGCAATACCATATAAAGTGTCAAAATCTAAGGAGTACCTGGCTAGAAAACAGCTTGGTTCAGAAGCTAAAACACTGGCGACTACCCTGGCAAGTGACCACACGGGGACAACAACTGTTACTTCCTTGAATGCTGTTCGGGATTTTTTGGTGGGGCTTCTTTCATTTGAAACAAACAAAACAAAATCAGGTTTAGAGTTTGGGCCAGCAGGAACACAACCAAGAAATGTAATTTTATGTCATCAGACTTGTAAAGATGAAGCCCAGTGCAGGCTGGTTTATGTGGAAAGCAGGAAGACAGATAGTGTCCCTTCCAACCCAAACTGTTCTATGATTCTATGATCAGGGCAAGCAGGTCTGTTCTGGATGTCGTATGTGGAGAATGCACACAGCATGGCTCCAACGTTCTGATTAGGTGGTACCTGCGTGAGAATCCAATAGAGTCCTGTTGCTTCTCCTTTGGCACACATCGGTCTGTCCTCAAAGGACCATGGGAGCAGCAGGTTTAGCACATTTCAGCAGCACACATGAAACAGCTACTGGGGATGCAGGCAGCAGTTGAGGAATGCTGGTGTACTACAGGCAGAGCTGGGGACGTCTAACTGCAGCAGGGGACAATGCCATGGGCCAAACACAAAACACAAGTCACAGCCCCAGCATCATTTAGTTGTGTTTGGCTCAAAGTGAAGATACAGATTTCTTTGCACAGGCAACCTACTGAAAATACACTCTTCTTCCCCAGAAGGACATTAAAAACTTATGAAACTATAACGGCCATGCACAAAAGGATTACAAATCCCAGATTAAATATTATATTAGGATTGATTTTAAAATTACGGTTCTAACAAACAAGTATCAGAGAAGTAATTGTAATCTCTGCGTGAAAGGATTAAGTATCTCACTCGAAATACACGTTCCGTTGCACTGAACATAAATGGTAATTTTCCATGTTTGTCCAGCGGTTCTTTGAGTTTCCTGTGCCAATCTTCATACTCAGATTAAAACTTGCTTTACTGAGTGAAAGCAAGAAGCTTTTCACAAGGAAGCTTAACACTGTAGGAGCCAGCAATTCCCACAGCCCTGCCTTCTTCCCAAGAGAGCCGGGAATGGAAGAGGTGACCATCCCTGGCTGCTCCCACGACAGAGGAACACAAGTCAAGGGCCGTCACCAACAACACTGTAACCAAGCATAGGGCTTTCCAACTGCATTACAAAACCACCTAAACCTCCATTATTGAAAAGAAATAAAAAGCCCTGAACAACCAACCAACCAAAGAACCCACAGAGTCCAAGCTCACTGGGAGCAGCAGGCTACGTGCTCAGTAGTAAGCTGTCTGTATGTTGCAGCATCACTAAAGCAAGCACTGGAAAACCATCACCCTAATGAGACAGCTCTGTGCAGCAGAAACAAGATGTGGCTGGTCTGTGACCCGGTGGAGTAACAAAGGCAGGATTCATCCAGCACAACCTGTATTTCCCAAAGGGCTCACACAAGGGAGGCAGGTGCTCCCCTGGAGCATCCTGTTCCCGTGGCTACATGGGATGATGGCAAATGAGGTGCATGAGGGACCGCTGAGAGAGGGATCACAACATGTGGACCCTGCTCCTTCACCCTGCTCTGCATGTGCTGCCCTGCTCTGCCCAGGGAGGAGCTCAACTTCAACCGTGTCCTGGACACCGCACTGGGGATTTGCCTGGAGAAAGCTGGGAAAATGGGAACCAACACTTGTACTGTCAAAGACCAGGATAACAGAGCAGCAACAGGGCAGGGAGAAAAGACTGCCCGTCTGCCAGGCTCTTCCACAGAAACACGCAGCAATTTCCAAACCCTCCTTCCTCTGCCAGCAAAAACCTTACAAATCACTCAGCAAAGCAATTGCCCTCCCATGCCTTGAAGAGGTGACAGTGCCTATGGCCCAGTGTCCATGGGCATGGCAGGGCTGGGGATCTGCACAGGTGCCAGGAACACATCTGCTGGGACCAGTGAAATGCTACAAGAACACCGGCACACCATGTTCTGAACAACATCAAGACTGCAAAGTGAAGCTCTCGAGTGGTGCGGAGCTCCCGGATCGCAGGCTGTGCTCTGGAGCCCTTAGCAGTGAACAGCATCAGACACTCAAACCCCAGACCCTGTCTCGCTCCAACCTGTACACCCCAGACCAGCAACTTGGTGGGGATGTTACTGCCCACAGCAGCATGCCCTCATCTCAGACAGGACACAGAAATGATTAACAGCAGTGAAGCAATCAGCTGATTAGCTCCAAAGAAGTATCCAGCAGGAAATTAAACACTGTGGCTCCAAACCTGTAGTATGTTTCAGTGGCCAGCTTTTCCTTTAAATGGAAGTATTTCCAGCTCAAACCTAAAACTATTAGTAAACTGCTTCCGCCCAGTTTTTCCTAGATTTTGAAGTGTTTAGGGATTTACTTTCATCTTCATGAAGCATCAGATTACGTTAAGTAATTCTGCACTGCTCCACCATGGGATCTGCTGGGGTCCTTGTATTTTCACTTTATTAAACAATAAGGAGAAGATGCCTTGGGAATACCCTGAGAGGCCATCTACTGCATACCCCCAAGGCCCCAGTTTATGGCATTTGCCCCGGTTCTGTTAAACCAGCTTTACCCTGATGTCTATCAGAAATAAACACAGGAGTATGGGCAAAGGGGGAGAGGAGAAAGAACCAGTTTTCACTGAAATGAATAAACACAGTTGAAGAGGAGGTCAATAAACATGAGAAGCATGATGATGACCTGCTAATCATCACTCCATTGTTCTCCCTACCACTACAAAGCCCCTTTTACAATCCAGCTTCTTCAAACCAAAGAAGAAATGTCGCTGCAGTCAATGCGACACTGTGTCTACATCCTCCCCCCTAGAGTGCATTTCTGCGTGTGCTCTGATTCGATCACACATTTGGTAACTGTACTGCTGGAAGGTAAAAAACACAACTAGAGGTTTATCACACCAATACAATGACAACACCTTTCAAGTCAGACTAAAGAGGCAGGTTGTTACATGTTGACTGTTCTCTGTTTTCTCCAAGTATTAGGGTTTTCTTTGACAATGGGTTACAGTTTGCTATAGCAAAGGCAAGGGATTTGTTATTGTTGTTTCTGGTTCCCACTCCAAGCAAAGGTCTGGACCAGGGCCACAGAGAGTCACGCTTGGGGGAGCTTCCCTTGGGATTCACAGAGCTGACAGCTCAGGACAGAAAGACGCTGGGAAACTTCCCAGCTGATGCCAGCAGCCGTGGACCTGTGCACTGTGTGACAGCTTCCGACAGCCGAGGGGTAGTCCCCAAGTGCCACAGTGGTGGAAAGGGTGAATTCAGCTGGGTCCTGCACCTCGGGGACTGGAGCATGGTCAGTAAATGTTCTCAATCAATAAAACTGACATGGAGAATGATGCAGCATCGATGGACTGAGGAGTCAATCTCGCTGCTTGCTAGAGGGGAAGAAACTGGAGATATGTTTCTGTTGGGACAGCAGATGCTTTCATCTAGTTCTCATTAAAACCAGATTTTGCTTTTTACTCTGAAGTAGACACTTCATCTTGAAACTTCAGCCCTCCAAACCCCATTTTGAGATATGTCAAAAGTATGTTCAGCTTATTCAGAACTGAAACAAAGCCTGTAGAAAACCAAACTATCTTGAAAGCAATTATGAAGCCGAAATCTACTTTAAAGTAGACTAGAAAATAACCGAAATCCTAGTTTATGTATTTCAACTGTATGAGAATACCGTGTGATTTCATTGTTACCACTAATAAAAAATTACAGCCCAGGTCTTTTAAATAGCCTGAAAAAACACATTCAGAGGTTTGGATCATGCAGAGATTGAGAAGGATTTTAGCAGCTCATTTCTAATGGTCTCCTTCCAAATTTATTCTTGTAATTCAAGACATTTTTAAAAAATAATTTTTGTGTTAAAATCTAAGAAACGTGTGATTACAAGGTAGCAATGTGCTGCTATAATCCCCCTCTTTTGCCTGGAGTGGCTGCCCAGGAGCCTGTTAGCTGATTTTCAAGCAGAGAGATGGATTTAACTGTGCACAGTTAATTCCTTCCTTAACTCTCCTAACACTTCTTTGTATTAGCTGCAGTACAGTTACACGGGTGCCAACAGGCTACCAGTATTCCTCAAGAGTACATGATGGTCACACACTTCCTGTATGGATTAAGAGCAGTTCATAGAGCTCCTTGAGATAATCGATGACCAACAGCGACCTTTACCTGCCAAAACACAAAAGCTGCTGGAGGCAGAGAGCACTGACTGGCAGGAAAAGAAGCGATCAGCACTCGGGATGCAAACAGGCACTGGATGAGATATGAATCAAGGCAGATGTGACCCTCTGATCAGATCCTCTGAAGGTCTCTCCACCAGCTGCAGAGAGGCTCTGGGTGACTCACTTGCTGCACGACACTCCCTTGAGAGAGCAAGGGTTTAGATGAATTTTGGGGAATAGTCTGGGTGCTGAAAGATCCAGCTTGGGCCCAGCACTCCACTTCCAAAACATTTCTGCACTCAATGTTCCCATGGAAACTCGGGAGCTTTGAGTTTGCCAGACACAGTCAACTGTGATGTTACCCAACAAATTGTTGCAGCCATTTAGCCAAAATGAAATCATAACACAGAGCGCTAGCAATGCAACATGCAATACCATCCCTTATACTTAAATCATGAATCACTGCACATTGCTAATGGTGACTGCTCATTTAAGCTGACTAAAAATTATTAAATGCTTTTTACACATTCAACAGAAGCAGGTATTTTGTTGGCTGAGTAAGAAAGCCTCTTACCCCTCCCAAGCACCAACTTGGCAGGTCATCAATGAAGACAATGTTAAAAAAGAAAAGAACTGTCTTCATCTACCTAACAAAGGTCGAGGAATGGACCTGGAAGGACAACGCTTCCCGCTGCAAGAGTACTGCAGCTGCTGAACACAAGGTCCACTAACACTGGCCAAGTGTCTATGGACTGACAGACCAGGGTTATTTAAGAAAATTTACCCTGAATATCTTTAATTTTGGCCTTGCCCAAGCACACCACTTACACTGACTTGTCTGGGGCAGAAATCACAAAACTCCAAGATCAAAATTGCACAGATTTCTGATATTAGCAAGGTCTTCAAAATAGCAGCTATTAAAGTCTTCTTGGCACATATCTGAACTTTCAGGCAAATTCTTTGCCTGCTTGATGTCCTCCAGAATTCCCAAGAGAATCCAGGACACATACCCACTGCAGCTAATAAATGAGAAGTTATGATCTTTAGTATATTCAGGAAGAAAATCTCACTTTAGCAATCCTACTACTCTGGGGAATTCTGGAGACCCAAATTATTATTATGGTTTTAAATTAATCCAGTCAATAATCGTTTTAAACAGAAAACCTTCTCTCATTCCCTATTCCTGGCAGTGTTCAAGGCCACGTTGGACACAGGGGCTTGGAGCAACCTGCTCTAGTGGAAGGTGTCCCTGCCCGTGGCAGGGGGTTGGAACTGGAGGAGCTTTAAGGTCCCTTCCAACCGAACCCATTCTGTGATTCTACGATAATTTCTTTCTCCTACAGCTATGTCATAAGGGGTGCCACACGGATTTCTGGGGAAAATTTATGGTGATAAGACTTATTTTTGAAGGCAACTACATTAATGTCCTCCCTCAACCTTCCAACCGTGCAGCATCCTTGTGTTTAGGGTTGTGGAAGGCAGGGGACCTCAGCTGGCTGCCAGCCTTAGCAAAGCTGGCCTGGTTGAAGTAACTCACAGGAGTTTATTCACTTGATAGCGTGTGTTGTGCTCAGGAGCTGCACTGGGGCTTTTAAAAGGGGCTTATGTAAAACTGAGGTATGTTATAGTCAGTGTAGTTACTGAAACTCGCTCTCAACCACAACTGAGAGCAGAGTGGGCAGGAGTGGCACCAGTCTGTGGTGGGCGCAGTGAGCCCTGTCCACACCAACACAAGAAGAAATGCAAAGTCACAAAACTTACACAAAGGACGTGCAGGACCACAGCTCCGTGTCTCCTGTCCTCGTTTGTGAAGATGTCATTGGGGAATTCATGGAGAGCTGTAAAAGCGGGGGGAAAGCGAAAGCTCAGATGTTTAATCAGCTACTCAAAACCACCGCGCGCGCTGCAAGTAACACCATGAAAAACTGCCTGAGCCCTTCTACTGTGCAGTAGTCCTATGACTACCACACCAGAGGCTCTCTGTTTTGCTTCCCGGTTAGTTCTGCTTAACTTGTCCTCTGGCAATTACAGCCTTTTCCAAAAAGTTAATTTGCTTTTGTGGCAACCACAATGTTATGTACCCAAATGCCTTGGGGAAGGCAGGTAAATCCCAAGAGCACAGCACTGCTCTCTCCTGAAAACGTTCAAGGAAACAGCGTTCTACAGAGTAGGTGGTGATGGGTCACTCTCATTTCTGACTCACAGTTTTGTACCCAAACTGGATGGGTGCAAGCCTCCCTCGAGCTGGCGGCACAGCCTGCCCATGGGGAAGGGCACAGATAACATGTACCCATGTCCAGATGGGCAACGACTTCCCCCGAGTGCCCTTCCCAACAGCAGGCTCTTGAAGCAAACCACCTCCCAGCTGGGCTTATTCCTTACCCTGCCTGGTGTCTCTCACTGAACTTGTAACAACGTCAAGGTATGAGACTTCCCTGCCCAGGAAACGCTTGGAGGACAACTGGCTGTGGCAGACAGAGTGGGTGGAGGGGAACACAACCCAGCACAGGGCCAGGTCTGGAAATTCCAGATCAAAACAAATCCTTTCTCTGCCTTCAGACTTCACTCTGCCTCCTCAGAGGCATCTGCAACACAAACAAGACATCTGATGTATGGTGCCAGTGATGCAAAGAAGGTTCTGACAAAGACATCAAATAGCAGAAACCCCAAGAGTGCAACTCTTTGAGGTTGCAAAGATTTTCACTGAGAAGGGCTAGTGTTACCGCAAAGCCCTACAAGCTGTAACCCTATGTGCAAAAGCCAGCTGGAATCCTCCTGACAGCAGCAGTTCAACAGGGTGATGTGCGTCTGAAGCAAGTTTCCTGTGAAGGTGCATGACACGTGCCATGGGAACGGGTGACAATTCCACCTTCCTCCGAGGGCTGGCAGCTGGTCTGTGTGAAAGAAGAGATTCAAAGCAGCCCTGCGGAGAAGGACTTGAGGGTGGTGATTGATGAGAAACTCGACATGAGCAGGCAGTGTGCACTTGCAGCCTAGAAAGCCAACCGTATCCTGGGCTGCATCAAAAGCAGTGTGACCAGCAGGTCAAAGGAGGTGATCCTGCCCCTCTACTCTGTTCTTGTGAGGCCTCACTTGGAGTATTGTGTCCAGTTCTGGTGTCCTCAACATAAAAAGGACATGTAGTGTTGGAGCAAGTCCAGAGGAGGGCCACGAGGATGATAAGAGGACTGGAGCAGCTCCCGTATGAAGACAGGCTGAGAAAGTTGGGGCTGTTCAGCCTGGAGAAGAGAAGGCTGAGTGGAGACCTTATAGCAGCCTTCCAGTATCTGAAGGGGGCCTACAAGGATGCTGGGGAGGGACTCTTCGTTAGGGACTCTTGTGGTAGGACAAGGGGTAATGGCTTTAAACTTAAACAGGGGAAGTTTAGATTTAGATCTAAGGAAGAAGTTCTTCACAGTGAGGGTGGTGAGGCACTGGAATGGGTTGCCCAAGAAAGTTGTGAATGCTCCAACCCTGGAGGCGTTTAAGGCCAGGCTGGACAGAGCCTTGGGTGACATAGTTTAGTGTGTGGTGTCCCTGCTCATGGCAGGGGGGTTGGAACTAGATGATCTTAAGGTCCTTTCCAACCGTAAGTATTCTATGATTCTATGATTCTATGAAACAGCTTCAGCCAGAGATCCACAGCTCCTGCCCACACTAACTCAAGGACGGTGCCTGAGGAGTCCCTCGGCACAGCCTGTTCCACGTCCCCAACAACAGCTTTTTACCTACAGCAAACTTGAAGGCAAAGTTGTTACCGCAGAGGATGAGGGATAAACACCTTTACTCTGCAGTGAGGCTGTGGGACCCAGGCAGACACTGTGATCTAATCAGCTTCAGAAAGAGCATCTGTTGGTAGAGGCGAACCATGAAGAAACTTCCTGTGAAACATAATTATTTCAAATAATGATATGATAGAGCAAGGAAAAAATCAGCAACCCAAACCAGATGCCATTTCTCTCAGTAAAGCTGCTCACTGGCAGGGAACGTAGAAAAGCAAATTCCGTTTCTGACCTCACTGATCTCATGATCATGGTCTCCTCAGGGCTCTGCAACACCTTGCTGCAACCCAACTCATGCAAAGGAAAAATAGAAGGCATTCTACGTGGTCAAAAGGTGACACACTAAAGATGGTCAGAAGGTGACACGCTGAAGATGGTAATCCCCTCCAATTCCTTCCACCATCTGCAATTACAAGGTGGCAGATTTTGCAAACTGGCAGAAGTACTTCCACTGCGCAGCATGTTATAAAATGGTAGATTTCATTCCGCAGGGATGCTGTGGCAGGCAGCAAAGCAGGAAAGGCACAAAAGTAGATCCTCCATGGATTGTCTGTTGGTGATATTAAGTATGGCAACCTAAATGCAAACTGCGTTTCTGTAAATCCTATCTTCAGTAGTCAGCAAGGGTGGGCATGGGTAGGAGAACTGATCTTTACAGGCTCTGCAGCTTACACTTCTCCCCAGGCATCCCCAAACAACCATTTCCAGAAGCAGGATGCTGGGTAGGTGGCTGCTTGGGCAGTTTTCTAAACAATCAGTAGAGAAGAAAGGGACATTTTGACATCTGCAGTGAGAGGTGATGGAAGCAGAGCCATGAGCTGCTGGTTGCTCGAAAATTCATGCTTCTGCTCCCTTCCTCCTTACAGCAGAGAAAAGCACCAGCTCCAGAGCAATGCATTTACACACCGAGAGGTTTGCACTCCACTTCGGCTTCATCATGCAGTTTAAGTCAACAGAGTCATAAAGCCTTAGAAATGACATACTAATGTGGGACAGATGACGGCCACTGTGCCAATCCAGAAAACAGCTCAGCAATTCTGTTTGCTCAATGTGCTTTCATGAAGAGCAATATATTTTTGTTAGATTAGCAAGTCAAGTAATCAGTGGAACAGTTGAAAAGAGCATGAATACAGATGGGTAACTCTTATTGCAAATACAGTGTTGCAAGTCATTTAAAGACAATTTACTTCCATTTACTCAAATGCTTTATTACTGTTCTGGATGTTAACTGGATTATAAAGCACCTAAAGCCAGTCTGCCATTTAGGCTGCAGGAATGGCTTGTGGTTATAAACTAAAAAGCAAGTGTGAAGATGATGCTCTGGCATTCCAAGTGCTTCTAGTAATTCCAGATTTGAATTGCTCAGTAACAACTAAAATAATGGCTTTCTCCTACTGGTCAGTTCTGCACATTCAGCCTTGAGATGGAAAAAACTCAAGCTGTGTGCTTCCTGGCTTTCACACCATTATCATTAATAAAGCTTCAGCAATTTGAATTTAATTAGCAGTTCCATAGATGGTTAAATGGAAAACCGGCCCAGCTCACTCACAGCTTTGCTGTCTGTGAATCAATAACTGAGCAAAAGGTAGCTATGTCTTAATTTTGTAACTAATGCAAGCAACAGATCTACCCAGGCACTGTGCCTGAGGAGGAAAACGTTCTTTTTTACACAGTGGTCTTTTGACCAAAGACTCAGGTTAATACTGTTGAGTTGCACTCCTACCCATTGGTAAACGTTATATCAAGTCCTAACAAACCAGTCCTAACAAACCCTAACAAACCAGTGCTACTGGAGCACTTCAGATGTCACCTTTAAAATGGATCTGTAATGAAGTAACCCCAGCAATACCGCTGAACATGTGATAAAACAAGGCCAGGTTGGATGGGGCTTGGAGCAACCTGGTCTAGTAGAAGGCATCCCTGACTGTGGCAGGGGGTCGGAACTGGATGAGCTTTAAGGTCTCTTCCAAGCCAAACAAGCCTCTGATTCTATAATTAAAAGCATACAGGAAAAAACCACACAGTATAAAACCAGAACAAGCCTGTCACTACTGGCACAGGTGGGGAGTCCTACCAGCTGTTCTGTGCAGAGCAGAAACACCGAACTCCCCTCAAGTTCAGGTTCCCACCCCCACTCTGTAATGAAATGTACCTTCAGATTTGAGAAACCTCTCAGGTGTCTGAGGCTTGCTCTGCCCAGCACTGCATTCTCTGTGACACCATCTGAACACAAATGCTTGCAGTGGCTTACACTTGAATCTATGCAATTAGAAAATAATGTATGCAAATTGAAATCTGCTGCATTTTTATTAGATGCATCAGGTGCAGATGAGTACAGATAAGAGGAGAGCTTTGCAAAACACAGGAGCTCCTTTCTAAGAAGAAATAAAGGGTGTTGCTGGAACACCACTCAACAACAGCTGCCCTATTTAGCTAGTATAAAAGCTCATACAGTTATTTTGTTTAAAAGAGTCCACAGCTTTGGTACAGAAAACACGGGCATATTTTGCCAGGCTTATTTTGACTGTACCAGAAAAAAAAACACTGCCCTGTCAATGAACCTGAACTCAAAGAATTAAAGTTTTCAGCCTGATTGATCCACTCTCCTCCTGCAGACGCTGTAGGTATTTGGTCTGCAAAATGCAGAAGGGCAGAATCTCCACACGCACTCAGCACCTCTACGGATATTCCCTGCATGGGTATCAGGTACAATGCCAGTTGCCAAGACCAGAGCTGTGCCCCTGCAGCAGCACTGCAGCATCCCGCACTGACAGCATTCCTACCGCAGGCATGTGAATTCCAGCCTTCAGATGGATGCAACTCAGTCTGAGTTTTCAGTTGATGCGAGGGACATTTGTAGGAGTGTGCAGCTCCACACAACGTGGGGGGTTTTGGGTGCAGTTCAATCTTCTATTGGCAACTTGTAATATTACTAGTGAATATCAGAATTACAGAATCATAGAATAGTTAGGGTTTGAAAGGACCTTAAGATCATCTAGTTCCAACCCCTCCGCCATGGGCAGGGACACCACATGTGGAGACATTTCTAGCAGAGACAGGAGGCCACAACTACATGGAGCTGATAGAAGGTGGCCCCAGAGGGTACAAACGGACAGGGGGGTTGGAACTAGATGATCTTAAGGTCCTTTCCAACCCTAACTATTCTATGATTCTGTGAACGAGAGTGAACCCAGACCAAGAAAAAAGGCTACGAAGAGAAGATGCAAAGTCAGCGTTAACAGCTATATTACGTAGTGTCACGTGTACAGTAGTAGGTAGCGAACGAAATGTATAGTCTAGGCACGTGAACAGATGAGTATAACCAATCAGCTGTAACCAAGTAGAACTTTTCTGTCGGCAAAAGATATATAAATGCAGCCAACGAATAAGTTAGGTCTTCAATCTTTCATCGGAGTCTGTGCCTTCATTCCCTCAACCACACACTAAACCATGTCGCCCAAGGCT
>NW_009931635.1:7213-10616 GCF_000696875.1 Nestor notabilis | reverse complement strand
ACCCGGCCCCCACGGCCGGAGGGGTGCGCACGGCGTTTAGGGACGCCCCCTCCCTCCATCCCATCCATCCGTCCCTCCCTCCTTTCCTCTTTCCACCCCTCCATCGCTCCCTCCATCCCTCCATCCAGGAACAATGCGCGCTCCCCCCGGCCGCTGCCGCACGTCAAGCGCACGCTGGAGCGTTCGTTCGCCTCCAAAACAGTCGTGGCGCGGAGGAGCTGATGGCATTTTGTAACGAGGGGCTTTGCCTGAAAGGGAAAAGGCCAAAAGGCACTTTGGGAAAAGGAAAACATGCACAGAAAGGGTTTAAAATAGCGTTATACTGTGTGTTCCAGCATAAATCCCCCTGGTTTTGGAGGCTGGTTTTACATCATTCCAAGTTTCACTCTGGGATCACAAAAATAAATGCTGCCATTAATTGGATCCCGGTTTTGTGGCAGATTTCAGGGCTTTGGATGTGCTGAACTGAAACGATGAAAGACCTTGAGCACGCGTGATGTTTCCTTTGAATGCACTGATAACGGCTCGGGATTGATTTCCTCACCCCATGCATGGGAATTGCCGAGGTTTCCCCGTGGATTACTCCCCACGGGGGCTGCCTGGGCACTGGTGGCTGCTCAGCAATGACAGGGCGCCGGGTTCTGCTGCTCCGGGATGCTCCGGTGCCTGTTTGCTCTTGGAGGTGGTTCTGAATGAAACATTCCAGCGGGATCTGAGGCCCGGGGATTGTTTATCCCGTTAAACATTTGTTTTAGCTCTCTTTAGCACAAGTGTGTTGACATTTTCTCTTGGGGAATAATGAATGGCACGGACTGTATTGTGTTCCTTGGAAAGCCGCAGGATCCTGCAATAACATAAACATGCAGGGCCGAATCCATCCCAGCTCCGAGAGGAATGGGCTTCATGTTTACATCAGTGCTGCTCCTGTTGAAGTTTATTACTGGTGGCCCTGTTCATACTTAGTGGGTCTATTTCCTTGCTGATGGCTGCAGTTTCCCTGCCTGCTCCGGGCTGGAGGTGCAGAGCTCTGAGGGAGGAGAAGGAGCAGCCGGGGGCTCTCTCTGCTCACAATTGGGTTACTTGGGAGCAGGGATGGGTTTTGCAGCTGCCTTTGTTCTCCCGCCGAGCCCCTGCTGCATTCTTCCCTTTAGCCATTATCATTTTGGTTAAACACAGAGGCAAGTTGTGTCCCATATGGATCATGTTAACAATTGCTTATCAGGAGCCCATGTTTTCTCCTCCCTCCCTTTCCCCCGGCCTTTCTTCTCCCTTCCAAGGTCTGGGTTGGGGCTTTAACAGCATCTTGGGTTCGGTGCTGGTCACCCAGACCTCTCTTGCGTCCCGTCAGAGTTAATTCCCTACAGTGAAACAGGGAATAAACACTGGGAAATCTCCCAAGTGGGTTTCCCTGGATGCTGTGAAATGTGGGAAACAGTAGTTGAAGCAAGCAGCGTGTCTGCGGTCATAGATTCATGCCTCTGGCTGGCAATGGGCTTCTCCCTCGGTGCAGCTGATGCTCCCATTGCCTTTCTAAGTGGAGGATGAGGAGGAGGAGATGATCCTGGTGCCGCTTCCCATGTTTGTACAACCTGATGCAAGCTGTGATTTTCCCAAATCCCTCCTTAGGGCTGAAGGTTTAGAGCCCTCATCCCGCATCCATCCTCCACTCCTGGGGATTTCAGTAGCCACTGTTATGTTGGGTGCCCAAACACAGAAGCAAGGGCCTAACCTTAGGCCAAGGGAGTGGCCACCAGGTCACTTCATTCACCTCCTCCTTCCCCCTTGGCAAAGGTAAACACAAAAGCCTCCAGGAGCACTCCCCTCCAAAGCCAGTATCGTATCCCATGGGATGAGAAGGAATAAAACGATTCCGTGTGGCACAGCGTTACCTCTGTAATGATGGAATCATCCTCCAGCATTTAAATAAGTCCTGGAAGGAGTTTGGGAGCGTGCGCTGTGTCTGCAGTTCACTGTGGACTTGATTTGTATTAATGGAGGAGCTATTCCCTCAGGATAGGAATCCCGCCTCCAGGTTTTCCTGCAAACAGCCAAATGTTCTCCTTTCTTCCTTTCTGTCTCTGCTTCTGGAATGGTTTGGGGATTCTGCACCTCCCCTCCATCCACATATTATGGCAGCAGATGCAGGAGCACCAGATTGGAGTGAGGATTCCTAAAGGGAATGACATTAATGCATCTGGAGAAGCGATAGTGACCCTTGCACCACACTGACCCTTGCCTTGATGCCATTGTAAACACTTTTCAGTTCTAGGGTTTGAGCTCCAGTGATTCCGTGGCTGGAAGCGGAGCTTTGCCCTTGGACACGGGCTGCTGGGGAGGCTCCTTTTGTCATCCCAGGGCAGATCCCGGCGCATCTGGCCAAATGTCAGCTGGAATTTGGCAGCATGCAGGAAAGCTGGAGCCTCCCGGCATTTCATTTACTCTCGTCCTCTGCTGGTTAATGGGTGTGCTGGTTAATGTGGTGCTCTGGCTCCAGATAGGTCATTGGTGCTGCTGGTGCTGCTGGTCCCTCATGTGTCATTGACCTCTCATCCCAGGGGACACACGTGCCAGCGGTGGCACCCAGCATCCTGGTCGAAGGGAGCTGTTGGGACTAAACCAGACTTAAGGAGGGGAAGTTCCCATTACTGGATCAGCAGCCAGCAGATCATAGAATCCTATCAGAGAATCATAGAATCAACCTGGTTGGAAAAGACCTTTAAGATCATCAAGTCCAGCCTTCACCCCAGGACTGCCAAGGCCACTACTAAACCAAATAAACCAGTTCTTCCCAGTGCCAGCCCTGGCAATTCCTAGTTCTGGAAACCAGCTTATCCCTTTGCAGGCTCCATGGCTGTGATTGCTTTTGGTGTATGATCCCGGTGCTTTTCCCTTTGAGCTCAGCTTGCTGGCACGCTCTGGGGTGGTGAGAAGGACTCTTCCCCCTTTTCTCCATCTGCTTAGCCCTGAGAGGAATCGTGGTGCTTCTCCTGCTCCATGGTTTGCAGAGGATGCTGCTGCGCACACACACACGTGGGCTCAGCTCTCCTCTAACACAAGCAGGAGCTGGAAGCCAGCACCGGCTCTCTGCAGCAAGGTGTAGTTTGCTGTGTTACGAGGGTGTTGTAAAAGCTCTCTCCTGGCCTTGTGGCCTGTCATCAACTGAAGTTAATGCTGGTTAAATTGTACAGATCGCCAGCACAGCCTCTCCTCCAGCGCTGCTGCCTCAGGTCGCTTATCAGCAAGCCCTGATCTTTATGGGGGCCCCAATAAACCCAGCCAAGGCCTCACAAATGCAGCTGACATACAGCGAGAGCAGGGGAGGATGCACATGAAGGGTTTCTTCCTCTCTCCTTTCTCCTGAGGACAGGCAGCTCAATCATGTTCATTTAATGGCAGTGATGCT
>NW_009931635.1:647-7203 GCF_000696875.1 Nestor notabilis | reverse complement strand
CGGGATGCTGCGATGTGCTCCCCAGTGGGATGCTTGGCTGCTGGAGCTGTGGTACCCAGACGAGTGTTTTCTCTCAAAAGAGAAAAGAGCCACTTTTTCTACCTTTTCCCCCCTAAGAAAGTGAAAACTAATGTCAAGTCAAATTGCACTTTAACCCACACTTGTCTTGCCTACAAAACCCAAGCTGAGTAATAGCGGAATAAGTGTCCCCCTTCCCTGCCCCGGCCACACTCGGAAGAGGAGCCAGCTCCTCACAAAGACTTTGCTGTGTCAATAGATGAGAGGTGCAGCAGCAACACTGAGCTGGGGGGGACTCGTGGCATTGGGGGATGCTGGAGCCTGGGTCCTCTCCCTGCGATTAATCTCTCATGGGACCAGCTGCTTTGTCTGCTGCTTTGGCTCTGCTGCAGTGAAGGGATGTTCCCCTCAGAGGCTGTTTCTTTCCTTCCTTTCCAAGCAAAGCACTTGACTCTGCTCCCCACATACCACTGCCTCCCGGGGTGGGATAACGTGGGGGTAATTGATGGTGAGAGGACTAATGGCTGCAGAAATGTGTAATTAAAGGCCAGGGGTGATGTGCTGTGCACGGGAGGTTAGAGAGGTTGAGTGTGCTTTGAAGGGCCTGTCCTGCGCATCCCTGGTTGCCCTACTCATGGTGTCCCCTGTGCTCTGCACCCTGTGGTATCACTGCTCCAGCCCCACACGATGGAGGGGTTTTCCTATTGCTTCTGGCGTTGCTGCAGCTGTAATCCTGCCTCCCATCCCCTGTGCTCCATCCTCAGGACATCTCCTCTGAACACAAGGCCATGTGTTGGCCAACATCAATGGGTTAAAATGCCAATGTGCCGTGAGGTTGAGCTCTGCTGAAACCAGAGGTCACTCCTCTTCCTCCTGGGAACGGCTATGGGTAGGACGTGGTGCCCAGAATGGTTCATGGCAACCTGAGAGCGCACCAAGGTGCCACGTTCCCTGCTCTGTTTTGGCTGCTTGGGGTCGATGGGAGCAACATCCAGCAGCACGACCTGGGTGCTTGGCCTCGGGTGCTTGTGGGCAGTGCTCACAGAAGAGAGTATCTGGGAATGTCAAGATATTCCCAGCTGCATTTGAATCGGCACCAAGCAGTGGGGCAGGACCCAGCCATGGGGATGAAGCTGCCAGGTCCGCACGGGCAGGACTGTGGTCACGGCCAGGTACATGCTCCAGCATAACTCCATTACAGAGCTGACCTTGGGCTGTTCATCCCCTCCAAGGTGATTACTTTTTAATGAGTGCTGCTGGAAAGGGAGCAAAATGAATTATTCCTGCCCTAGGATTAGCTCCAGGAGGCAGGAGCATCGCTGCTCTGATCGATGCGCACGGAGCCAGCCCGGCTCCAAACTTCTCCCTGGTTCCTGGTCATACCTTCACCCTGATGCTGCTGCCACTGGGTTATTCCTTAACCTCTTGGGGTTTATGAGCAGCAATCCCACAGTGGCAGGTTGAGGCGTGTGTCTAATGATAGATGACAAATATAACAGGCTTCTGATAGCCATGTATCTATGCGGACTTGCAGGGTGCAGGAGGTGGGAGCTGAAGGGGCGGCTGCTCTGAGCATGATCCCCAAAGCCCATCCTGGAAGAGGGATGCTGCAGGCTCAGGCGTGGATGAGAACAGCAAAGAAAGAAGCCAAAACCGGGGGGACTTGTGGAAAATCCATTAGTGAATGGAGTGCGGGAGGGAGCGCGGCTTTTCAGCTGCTGAGGCAAGAATCCGGGAGTCAAAAGGCTGGGAAAACAAAAGCCACGGAGAGAGGCCTCCCCCAGCCCAGCCCCGAGGGCAGGGGAAGGTGGTCCACAGGGAATGGGGTCCCCCATCCCGCAGGGTGTGTGACAGGGGCACGTGGGGACCGCAAGGACGGAGCTGCAGGATTGATGGGAAAGGGGAGGTTTTGCTCCCTGTGGATCGCGCTGCCCAGCAGAGCACCGAGGCGGAAAATACAACCAGTGTGTGGGGCTGGATGGGGCTGGGAGGCTCCCTAAATTAGAGTTAATGAAGATGGATTCGTTCCATGGAGGAGATGAGCTGGAGCTGCTGCCATGGGGCTGGGAGGCTCCCTAAATTAGAGTTAATGAAGATGGATTCGTTCCATGGAGGAGATGCTGCTGCCACTGTGGACAGGGTCCAGTGCACGGGGCAAATCATGCCCCTGCTGCAGCCCTCAGCACTGACCCCAGCCCATATGGGACAAGATAGGACAGGGGATGGTGGCTCCTGCCTTGGCTTCTTCTCCCAAGGGAGTTTGTTATTGGAGCTTCATCAGGGAGAACACCCTGGGAGGAGAGGCCCTGGGGGTGCCTGGTCCGTTGAGCCCCTTCCTGAGCTGCAGAGCATCTCCTGCTTCTAATGACCTTCATCCAAGTGCTTGTGGGCAGATGGAACGTGAGGGCAATGCTTTCTCCTTGGAAAAAGAAGCGATTTAACAGTGATCTCAGCCCGATGGGTTTGTGTGTGTCAGGGCTCACAGACACCTCCTCACACAGGCTCTGTGCTGGGCGTGTGGATCAGGCATTGCCAGCTCCATAACACTTCAGAACTGCATCTTCCCATGCTTTGTAGGGCAGACCCCAGAGGCTGCATCCTCCAGACATCCCACCACCAGCACCTACTGCATAGCCTGGTGCTGGCTGGGGTCTGGTGGGGCCATCAGGAGAGAATGATCCCCCCAGGTCCTCCTTCTGTGTGTGGGCAGACGTCATCTCAGGAGGGGTCTGGTGAGTCCTGAGGGGTTTCCACAAGTGGTTTTGAATGGAGAGAGGTCTCTGGCTGGGCCCTTGTCATTCAGAGCGCATGGAAACCAGGTCCATTTGACCTCCTGGCTGCCTTCTGGGGTCATGCCTGTTTGGGGAGATGGTTCTGCTGATAAGAAATGGATTTTCCTCTCCAATATAATCCTCTGGAAATGGGCTGTGTCCAACTCAGGCCCTGGGGAGCTCATCCAGCATCAAGGAATGACATCTGGGTGAAGAGCTTCAGTCCTGACAGGGATCTGGCAGCACCCATGGGCCATGGCACCCTTCTCTGTGCCTTGAGTTGACCTTGAGGCACGGTGGACTTGGATGCCCTGAATGCTCAGTGATGCTCTTGCTATAAACCTCCTTCCTACCTGAGGAGCATCCTTCAAGCAGCAATGTGGTGGAGATCACAGCTGGAACGTCACCCCCAAGGAGCATCCTTGCAGCAAGAAGGAGGCTGGTTTATTTTGTCGCTGTATTTTTAGGTCTCTTTATTGCTTCTTTTCCTTCCATCCATCTTCCATCCATCTTCCATCCCAAAACCCTACCTGGGGTTCATTGCCATATCCCCTGTATCTGGGCGTTCCCAGGCTGGGTACCACTCCCTCCTGGTGACATTCCCGTCCCTCTCGCTCTGACAGATGGGTGATGCTCAGCTGCTGCCAGGCTCAGCACATCCAGATGAATGCTTCATCTGCTGGGCTGGTGCTGGAGCAGCACAGATGGACGAGGGCCCGTTGGTCACTCCTGGTTCATGCTGGTGTCCAGCTGCTCTGCACTTGATATATGGGTGGACAAAGCGGATACTGGAGCCTTCAGCTCACTCCAGCCAGGGCTGAGGCTGTTCCTCCCCTCCTGGTGGGGAGAGGGCACGGTGGGAGTTAACCTAAATCCTTTTAACATATGTACATTGACCCTGCTCTGATTGCAATTCCAGCCTCCGCTTTGTCGGCACCGGTGAGGAGGGGATGGGGAATGTGCTGGACAAAGAAATGCAGCTTCCCAATGGATTTGCCAAACCACCCAGATTTGCCTTGGAAAACTTGATGTTTGTGCTCCTGCCTTGAGCTGGGGGATTTAAACATCTCACCCCCTGCAAAGGCTGCCAGGGTTAGGGTTATATCTTTGTGCTTTCCTTGGGTGGCTTTGTGTTCTCCTTGCCCTGGTCCTGGCTTTGGGACCAGCTCCACCACCCATGTAAAGCTTTTTTACCGTGGATGGACCCACCTTTTAGGGATTCATAAGCAGTGATCCATATCTAGCTGAAACGTGTTTAGCAACATGCAGAAATGCTGCTATAATCTACAGCATTAATGCTAAAGTGTTTCAGAAGAGTTGCCACTAAGCTCAGGGAGTGTGAATGGAGTATTCTGATTTATAGCTGGGATTTGGCTCGTGGTGATACCGTTCCACTCTGCCCACACTGCTCAGAGGAGGCAGGGATGAAGCCCAGCACAAACTCCTGGCTGCAGAAGCTGAGAAGAAAGGAAATGACTCATTTTGAAGAAGAAGAAGTCATTCCCACCATCCTCTATTTGCTTGGGCAAGTCTCTTCTCTCCCCCTGCCATGAAGAGACCGCTGTGGCTGCTGCAGGACCTGGAGCATCCTGCATGAATCAGACCCCTCAGTGCTGCAAATCCAGCTTTGGGGCAGGAGTTGCATTGATGTGAGGCTGCATTTGTGCTGTGGGTGCTTGGTCCAGGTCCTTGGCACAGCACACGAGATCATCTCACACAACATCCTTGATAGGAGAAGTCTTAGGTTAGGGCTGTGGGGACCACTCGATGGAGGCTGGGCTGTGAATGGAGACTCTCAGCACCCTTTGCTCTTTCTTAGCCCAAAGTTTGCATGTTGGAGATTGAAAGCCCTGGGAACACGGGCAGACCCTGGAACCGGGATGGCTTTCCCTGCCTTGGGAAGTGGTCGCGTCAGGCCGCAGGTCATTACAGGGATAATGGAGCTGCTCAATGTCCTTTGGAAAAGACATAAATCCTCCAAGCTGGCAGCTCTGCAGAAGGATCTAACCCAGGGAGACAGTGGCAGGACAAGCAGAGCATTGTGGAGGCAGCTTATGGGCACGTTCCTGCACCTGGAGCAGAAGCATCCCGCTGCGGATCCTTCTGCAGAGTGGCAAAGGGTGTCCAAGGGAACACCGGGACACATCCAGTGCCTCTGTGTGTGCACCTGGGGTGGGGAGCACCACAAATCCATGGGGTGCTTTGCCTCTGAGGGCTGGGGGTGATGGCTCCATGCTCCAACAAAGGCATCCAGCACTGGGATGCTGCTGGGGCAGCTCCCCATCGCCTGCGATCCCCCATCCCGCGCTTTTCCCAGCGGGAGGGAGCGCACCCCATCCCACTGCGGAGCCGTTGGACACCCTCGGCGGGCAGCCCCGGAACAAAAGCCCTGCTCAGAGTCGCTGCTGAATAGATTAACAAGATTTCCATAATTAGGGCGGGAGGGAACAATGGGATTCTCCCCTGCCCAGCCCCCCCTGCCCGCCTTTGTCCCCCTATCCCTAGGGATAATGGGCAGCAGCGAGGGTGGGAACCGGCCCGGCCATTTGGTCACTGGACACCCATTTTCTCACACTGCCAAGGGGAGCATTGAAACATCTGTCCCGCTCCGCCGCCTCTTTCACATCCCATTTCAACCCCATGACAGGTCCTCCCTGCCCACAGCCCTCCCCCCCGGCCTGTGCTTCCAGGTTTTCCCGAGGTTTTGGCTTTTTCTCTCCCAAACACATCCCGTCTTTAAAGGGATGGATGGAGGCGCGTTTGCTTCCCGCTCCTTTCACGCTCAGGTTTGCTCTGGATCCATGCATTCCCCTGCCCCTCACAGGGCACAGGATGTGGTACTGAGGGATGGGGCTGGAGCAGCCCGTGCCATGCTGGTGGGCTCCCAGCTGACCCTCAGGAAAGCAGTTCCCAGCATCAGGCTTCTGGTGTCCGAGCAGTGGGATCTGGGTGTTGGTGTTGATGCTACAGGGATTCGGGTGGTGGTATCGATCCGCGTTATAGGGAAAAGCCAGATGTTCCTTCGGGAAGCACCCGTGGTTGTGCAGGGGGTGTGTGTGTGTCCTCGGAAGCTCCCTGATGCAGGACAAGATGGACACAGAGGGGTTTGGCTTCTCCCTTCTCCAGGAAGGATGGGTGAGGGTGAGGATGTGGATGCTGCCATTGAGGTTGGGATTTGCTGGTCGTGGTGGCGGCACCTCATTCCTCCCTCAGGAGAGCAGGAAAACTCCCAGTGGTTTAGCTCCTTTACAAAAAGCCATGTTTAAAAGGAGTCTTATTCCTCATGGAGTCATCCAAGCCCCATCCCTCTGTGCCCAGGCAGATCCCACGTCTGGGCTCAGGATGGGCAACGTTCTCCTTTGTGTGTGTTAAAAGGGCCCTTTCCCTCAGGCTGAGCATTTATCTGCTGGGAGCACTTTAATAATGGCCAGTAAATGCAGGGAGGAGGCTGGCTCAGGCCATGGAAAGCTGCTATTGAAATCCTCTTGTGGAAGTTTGATATCCAAAGTGGAAGCACAAATGCCATCTAAGTCAATTAAAGCCTTAAGTAATCTAATTGTGCGGTGGTCACAAAGTGGCTTAAAGGCTGAGGGAGGCGATGGATGGAGCACGAGGTCCCCTCCTGGCTCCTGCTTCAGCCATCCCCTGAGGCATTGGGCGTTAGGGTACGGGGGGGTCCCACAAAGGGGGGTGATGGGGATATGGCCATCACCCTACTAGGGGGCGAGGATATCCGAGACACGCGCAGTCAGGATGTGATCAGGGGC
>NW_009931635.1:0-335 GCF_000696875.1 Nestor notabilis | reverse complement strand
GAAGGTCCCCCTGCCGGTGGAACTGGAGGATCTTAAGGTCCTTTCCAACCCAACCCATTCCACGATGTGGCCAGGGTGGTTTTCGGAGCTCATCCCTGTCTCTGGTCTCACCCTGTGCTGTCCTGTCCCTCACAGGTCTGTTGAAGATGCACTGGTCACCAGAGCATGCCCAGTCCCTGAACCAGTGGCCGGAGCAGCACCTCGACGTCTCCTCCACCACCTCGTCCCCAGCCCACAAACCCGACCTCTACCCCAGCACCCGACAACGCTTCAACTACGCTTGGGCCAACGATGATATCTCAGCGCTCACGGCCTCCAACCTCCTCAAGAGGTAC
>NW_009931634.1:72366-77304 GCF_000696875.1 Nestor notabilis | reverse complement strand
ACTGCTGTAGCTGAACCCAGGACAATTGTGCTATGCTAAAGAACATACTCTTGCACTGTATTGCTTTCCAAATCTTTCTCAATAGTTATAGTTAAAAGTAGACACAGTAAATACTGTTTTCAAGCAAACCATGGTAGAGGAGAAGATATTACACTGGAAAATCAGTGAGTTAGGAATGATGAGCACAGAAAGACTAAAAGTAATACCTTCTTTTAACAATTTTGCCATTCAGAGCTTTTCTGTGTGAAGAAATGTGTTAAGAGTTTCTAGTGAGAAGCTAAATATATAACTATGTTAGTGGGATAAGGAGATGTTTTCTGGAATAGCAATTGAAAATTCCATTCTGCTTAAATCAGATGCTGCACACAGTGGTCCAGCTGTCTGTCACCTGTAGACTGTCCATAGATATACTATTAATACTATTTGATCCCTTTTGGTTTTGTATTTTTATTCATTATGAAATTTCCACTTAATGAGCATATGGCTCTCCTCAAATATTCACGTTATCTAAATCAACAACCATTTGGAATTCTGCCTGTGTGTCATAAACCAGAATGCAGGAAGACAGAGGATGGAGCACTGGAGTTTATGTAGCTCTTTGACTTGCCCCTATAGAAGAGGGTGTCATTCTGTTCATATATCACATCCATGAGGCCCATTGTATGACACCATGTCAGGCCATCTGTGCCTGTGTCACAGTGACATCGAGGCTGGGTGCAAGTGTGGACCGACGCAAGGGCAATAAGCAGCCACAGCCAGCGGGAGTGCAACTGTGGTGGGCTTTCCCTGGAGAGTTCTGGCTTGGCAACCAATCTGGCTCGTTAAAAAGAGGGACTGTATGGCCGTATTATCCCAGATGATGAAGAAGGCATGAATTTAATAAATAAATCCCAGCAGAAACACTGGCCTCATTCTCCTCTTTTTCTCTCTTCATGCAGAAAGTGACTATTTTCAGACCAATTATTACTTCTGGAATGTTTAAGAATTTTCACTCCTTCTGCTCTCTGATGCTTCTTTCTGACTTGCTACATCCCTGTCTTGCATGAAGGAGAGAGATAGCAAACTTACCCCAAACCTCTTAGCAGAAGGGAAAGCTGGGACAAGAAAATGACAGGCATGACACTGAGAACTCTTTTGGGCTTCTTCCTCCATCCCCACAGAGGTTTCCCTAGGCCAGGAGTACCCCCAGGAGCATCTTTCCCCCATGACACCAGTGTCCTGTGGGCACACCAAGCCTGACATAGTCTGAAGAAAGGAGTGGGGGCAGCCATGAAGTTTCCCTTCTTAAGCCCCTGCAAAATGCTTGTGATGCAGGTGCCCACCCCAGCTACCAAAACTTAAAGCCTGGTGCTTAATGCTCTCATCTAGTATAAAGGTATGAACATAATTTTTGTTTGTATGTCAAGACTAGAATTGTAGAAGAATATTTTTCCATCTGAATTTTTAATTTTGTGGTAACATTAGTTTGCAGGAAAACTATAAGATATCAAGTGAACATAAGATGATTTAAGATGTCTAAAAATGTGAGTTACAGTCTGTTTCTGAGAGCTGGCCATTTCGGGATGAGTTATTGCTTCCTGCTCAGAAGAAGACATGCAAAAATTCAGTACAAGCTCTTCCAAACCACTGAACAAGAATCACACCTATCACAACTTGAACAACCCCACATAATCAGATATGGATTTTCATATTACCCACTTGGTTTGCATTACATACACTTCAATGTTGAAAAGCATTAAAGCATTTTCAACAGGTATAGTTACACTGCAATTTTTTTACAAGTACAAATGTGCTTCTCTGCTAAATTTGTGATTTTTAATTTTACTCATCCTACTCTTCTTCAAAGTGAGTATTGTATATATGAGGTAATGCTAGTGGAGGACTATTTTCTTCTGCACAGCGTGTAAGTGCCAACATTAAATGGTGCAAAATGATTTTTAAATGCTGTCATTAACATAATTGTTCTAAAATCTACTTTGCCCTGGTTTATGTAGCTGCAGAAGGCAGAGGAGAGTAGTGAATCCAGCTTCCAGTATCTACTCTAAATCTGACTACCTTCAAGACAACCTGTAAAAACTTTCAAACTATGTGTACCACAACTATAAAAATACGCAGAGAACTGGAAGCTTTTCCCAGACAACTGTGTGAGTGAGACATGGACCCCACCAACATTTGTTTGCTTCATATCCTGCTTTCCCAGCCTTTATAGCACTGATGGTAACCTGTTGCTTAGGACTTCAGTAGTGACTTCTGCGCTGGCTGTGCACAAGGAAGTTCAGAGGTTCTGCTGCTCTTTGCCCCTTGGCTGTGGTCAGGAGGGCTGGAAGTGAATGTGGCCTCCAGCTTTTTCATGGCTGCCCTGCAAATTGCCCTCAGTCTCAATGAAACTAAGAAGGAGTAGGTGAAATATGTTTAGCTGTTTTTAAAATACACTAAAAAAGCTGGGTAAAAATGTGTTTTAATATGTGACAGGAACTCTAACTGAAGAAACTTCATAGTTGGATTGTATATACACTACATAGATTTTAAATATTCATGGGTTTTGAATGTAAAGGTGCAAGGAAAGTGGGACATTTTAGCAGTGCAAAGGATGGTATTTGCTTTGATATACAGACAAAATGTTCAGTACCCTGTGAACACTTGCCTTAGAAGCAATCTTCATTATAACATAATCATCATGCATGGTTAGGAAGGTTGATGAATGGTGTAGAGATGGTTAATCAAACACTTGTTGGAGTGTTCTTTTAACGTTACAAAAGTATTGTTAGGATTCCTAAGAAGGTCTTTTGAATTGAATATCCACCTTTTTAGTTAAATGTGAACAAATCCTGAAGTGCAAATGAATAACTTCAGAAAGAGAAAAGGCGGTATACTGAGAGTGTCTAAGTGATAATGTTACAGGCTCAGATGGTAGCAACTGCCTTATCACTTCTTACTCAGAATAAAATCATTGTGTGATTCTTTGCTTGCTCCCTTGACTGGAAGAGTCCAGGACAGACAGAGCACAGCTTATGTTAGGTAGGACGGGTAAAAGCTTTTATGTCCTAGACTTGTTAGGATTAAACTATTAAACTATTTCTTTCTAATTTTGAGTTCTATTATGTTTTTAATTAAGGTCATGTCCAGATCATATTGCAGAAATCAACTTCTATTATGTCATAGTCAGCATAAAGATTAACTATCAGATGCATATTGCAGAGGAGTAGTTCTTAGCTTGCAGAGCATGTTTTTTGGGAGAGGGTTGACCATTTATCTTGAAATATCACAACCTTTTGATCATTTAAAAGATACAGAATACACAGTGGGACATATTTTTCATTTAACATATCTTTGCATTGTATTGTAAGCCTCGGTTGCTTAAAGCATGTGGTTTGCGTTTCTTTTTGGTTTTGGTTTTGTTTTTTGTACTTACTTGTCCAAAAGGTGGTCCTTTTTTCTTAGCTGCTATCCATCCCTGTTGATTTTATCTGGGATAGATATGCCAGAGCTCCTTAAATGACACCAATTGTTATTCCCTCTACCTAGCTTCAAGCCAGCTGAGGCCTCTAGTTGTTTTTTTGCAGGAGGACAGTGCAGAACACAGGTCCTCCTCAAGGAACTATTCTCCCCTGACAATATTTCATGTGAAGGAATGATTTACACAAGATCATAATGGCAAAATACTTACTTTAAGTGACTATCTTCTTATGCTTGCTATTCTGTATGCCACAGACTCATATAACAGTGGGTCTGGGGCATCACATCTGGTCTAGGACAACATATTGCAATTTCACTACCAATGGCAACTAGCACTGTGGTGTTAACATGAGCTCTGAGAGAAAACTCGTATTGTAAAACACAAACAGATTGTATAAATACTCCTGGGGACTCAGAGAGTCACTGGCAAAGTAAATTACCTTTTGTGAGGCTATTCTCTCCCTTCCCATGTATGCCTCCCACGGGTTACATATATTCCACCTTGTAAATGATTCTAGCTTCTTCCATCCTAGTAAGCAAGAAAGCAGCTGGGAGTTGAATGTGTTTCTTTCACTAATTAACCACCAGGCAGCCTCTTTACAGGTGGTTTACAATTCCCTGACAAAATAATGGCAAAACAACAACCAAAAAAAAAAAAAAAAGAAAAGAAAATTACTCTTTCAGTTTTACAGACCTGAGCAACTGTTTCCTCAGCACATTGTTATTTAATTGTACTTTAAGTTCCCTGTTTGCAGGGATTTTTAAGAAATGTAAATTTTTTTCACTAGAAATTTCTAATCTCTTGAAAGGAAACCTGGCAAAATCCAAGCTGCTGACTCCCTCCCCTGCTCTAAACTCGGGACTAGAGAATAAAAGATTCTTACAGCTTGACACAATACTGTGAAGAGTCTTGTTTTATGAAGGAATAAAAATAGCAACAATGTTAAATGCCTTTTAGGTTTATTTAAGCATAGATTATCAGTACAAGAGAAAATACATTAAAAATACCTATTTCATCGAGAAAAATAACATTTCTGTGGGTCTTCTGTTGGTTTTATAGAGAATTTCTGCTCTCAGATCTAAAAAAGAATGTTGTGCAGTATATTTTTCTTGTCCTTGGTTGCATGACTGCTTGTCATCAGAGGATATTTTAAGATATTTAAGGATATAGGGTTTGAAAACTTCAAAACCTGTGCAAAACCTTGCAAGGCATTTCTGGGGAATACAGTAAACTTCTATAAATATCTATGTCTTTTATACATCAAGTTACAAGTCTGCAGTATGCTGTGAAAGCCATAAAAGCTTCTAAGTGTTGGCCATTATTTGTGGCATCATGTAATAAATCCAGCAAAAGCTATTCCCAGACTATGCCTCTCTGGGGAGACTGTAATTGAAATACTGAACCTGGACACATTTTCAGACTTAACTGACTTGGATTCGCTGCTGATGGAAGGTGACACAAATCCATTACGGAGCAGTATG
>NW_009931634.1:0-72335 GCF_000696875.1 Nestor notabilis | reverse complement strand
CAGGAGAGGAGTTGGTCCTTGAAGACTAGCAAGATGTAGAAAAGCAGGTCAGAAAGTTATCACAGGAACCAGACAGCAGGGAAAAAAGTTAAAGATGTCCAGCTGAACATAACTCCAAAGGTTAGTGCTTTTCAGGTAAGATAGGGAAGAACTGAGCTGAAAAGAGGGACCATCCTTGTGTACGAAATACGTAGGTATTTGTGAAAGGCATGATGGAAAGAACAACTGGCTTCATATCTAATGCACTGAACCAGACTTAGACGTCTTGAGTTCAGTAGCCTTCCCATGCCATAACCGGAAGTATGTCTGCAGTTAAACTAAAACACACTCCAAACAACTTCAAGCAGGGTGATTGAGGATAAGTTTGTGAAAATGTGCATGAGGAAGCTGGTTCTTTTCTGTTTATTTGTTTGTTTGTTTAAACATGGCTTTATAGAGAGTGTCTTTATATATTTGGTTTTGAAAAGTATATGACATTGGAACAAGATAGAAGTCTTGGTACTTGCAAGTTGAGGAAAAGATTTCATATCAGAAAAATATTTGTATTAAATTCATTAGTCAGCCTCAACCCCAGCATGGACACTAATATAAATGCATCTATGCAGTGTCCTCTTCAAAGTTTAATTTTCACTGAAAACTTCCAGCTTTCAAATTCTGTAGCAATAGGAAAAGCAGGGCTGTTCCCTTTCAAACAGGACTTGCAGGACTAGGGGTTGTCTTTTTTTGTTTGGATTTAGTTCCCAGCTGGCTTGCTACTCTAATTTCCTTTCTCTAGCTTCCCTCCCTAGCTAGAATTTTCCTATTCCTCTGCTACCTCATCATGTCTAACACAAGATCCCTGCTGATCTTGCTGTTACTACCAAGGTTTAAATTTTTCTTTTGTCTCCTAAGAAGAAAAGCCACATACTTTACTCTGACTGGCATTAAAAAAAATAGTTATTTTGCTTGTTCAGCCTTGATGGCTACCAGAACGAGGGTGTTGCTCCTGTCTGCAGAGTGTGGTAACTGCAGAAGTGCAATTTTAAAGGTGTGAATTCTGGACTTGATAGCAGGTAATTGCCACCTTTCTCGTGCTATGCTGTGGATCTGACCCCCTATGCCCACCCACTAGCCTTTAAGCAACATGCAGCTGAGATGCCCAATCAAGAGAAAAGAATTTACCAAACACATAGAGATGTAAGACTTGTACAAGACAAGCTGTTCATGTCTCTTTTTTTGGTCCCATACCAGCTTATATTTAGTACACCACTTAATCTGCAGAGAACAGAGGGCTCTTTTCTATGATCAAAAGGAGTCAAGTACTTCTTTTCCCTACCCTTTCATGTTTTCTTTTTTTACATTAAAATTTGGGAGGGGAAGAGACAAAGAGAACAGACTGAAAAAATAACTGCTTATTGAACAGCACTCTCTGCTGCCTCCTGAGAGATTTACATGTGGTATCAACTGTAAGCTTCTCCAGGCTAAAAGAGACACTTCGTAGGATGGGAAAATGCATTCTTCTAACAAAGAGCTAGAGGGGATGGTGTTGAACAGTCTTTGATGCCAGTCCTAAACCCTGCCGTTTGCCCTTCCAGGCAAGGGGGAGAGCTCAGCAGTAATGAAGGAAAGGAAAGCAGGAGAGCTCAGTGTACACACATGCGTTAAAACCCATCTTCAGTCCCTATCTGGCTTATCTCCTGCTGGTTTAGCATCTTGTGCAGCCCAGAGGCCAGTGACATCAGCTATGGGCTCTGCTTGTGCACTTCAGAAAACACCTTCACAACAGTAAAAAAACCACACAAACATCTGCCTTCGCCAAATAAAAGTAATTTTACTAAGGTCTTGTCCAGGGACAAAAGCTGAGGCATTTTATGTGTAAACTATTACATCTGTAATCTGTACCAGTATAGAAATATTTGCAGTGGCTGGCCTACTCCCAGAAGGAAAAGGAAATAAATGGTCCCAAAAGGAACCAAAAAGATGCATGCACCAAGTTATACTTGTAAGGTGCTGTTAGTTTTTAAAGAGTTTAACCTGCTCCAGAGCTAAATCAAAACTTCTATGCAGACAAAACCTCATCACTAAAACACATTATTTAAACACCTTTTTGAAGGTTAATAACATAAATAGAAGTAGCTGAGAGTGCTAAACAGCTCCAAAAATGAAAGGAAATTAAAAACAAACAAACAAACACAAACAAACAAACAAAACCTAAACAGAATAAAAAAGGCAGAAATATGAGAGATTTAAAATTAAGGCCCTGCCATCTTGTGGCACCAAGAGAGAATAACTCCAGCGTGAGCAATTAACGGTGGTTCCAGCACGGAGAGGTGCAGGGTGATTTTTCAGCTCTGCTCACCGGGTGCCTACATCTTCTCTCCTGGCTGGAGCAGTCAAGCAGAGATGGATGCTTCCCTGGGGTGCTGCTTCTGCTGTGGCAAGATCCCATCAGCCCTGACTGCTGTGTCTGAACACACTAACAACCACCAGTGTTTAAAAAATGATAGGCTGCAGGAGAGGCAGGGGTTTAAATACTGCAGCGTTTCAGTGCTCACCTAATGGGAACTATTAAAAGACTTTTATCAGTTTTATCTGCCTATTTTTTTGTCCGTTTCATCTTCATCTTCCCATTAGCACAAAGGGTGCTTACTCTATGTTTAGAAATACCCTATTTATTGGGCTTTGCAGAATCTGGCATCCCAACAGAGATGAGGCTACTGCCACTACATGTCCTCAGGTCCAGCCTGGAGTAAGGCTGAGTCTGTATCCCCTATGGCCATATATGCACAAGCATATTGTACACATATACACAGACACACATATACATGTTTCTGGTCCCACAAAGCAACACCAACAGTGACACACATGCACAGACAGCATAAACAGCCTAAACCTATTCCATTCTTTGGCAGTTCATGACGAAGTTCCATCAGTGGGAAATACATACATACATACATGTAATGTGAATCCCTCTGGTAGCTGGCTGCTGGACTTACAAGCCTCCAAGGCCCACTGCCCTGTTCCATTTCCTGGTGCTCAGATACATGCACACAGACATACAGTCACACAGACACACACGCAGACACCCCTACTCAACTCCCAAGCCCCTTGCTCTGCTCACAAGCCAGTCCAGTGTGATGCTGGCTGATCTCTGTCACACACACACTTTCACCCCATCCAGGTGCTGGCACCCATATGGCCCTGTGAACCATGGTTCTGATCCAGCTGCTGGCACTTAGACTCCCATACACATACACACACACAAATGCAGTGGAAAATAGTTAGAAATGGAGCTGAATGAGAAGCCAGGGTGGGCTGTGCTGATGCAGTGCAGGGCATGGCCAGACAAGCCTACTTACCAGGAGCTTGCTTATGTGTGACTGGCTCCTTTTTTCCCCTTAGCCTTTTATTTTCCCACCCTTGGTTTTTTCCCAAACCACCTTGATCACTCCTTGCCTTTGGTTCTTCCCTAAGCATCCTACAGTAAGCCCCAAAATGCTCTTCCCCTGCACCCCATGAGGAGTCACATACCTCTAGACATAACACCCTCAGTCAGTAGGGTGCTTTGGAGAGCCTCTCCCCTTAAGCCTTGTGGTGGGTCCCACCCCCGGTCGCTCCCCATGGGGTTGATTATTCCCCTTGTCATGCACTGGGAGAGTTTTGGCAATGCCCCATTTCTCTGATGGATTATTGGGGGTCCCCCACTGGTACCACATCTTTGTGCTCCCCCTGTGTAAGGAGATGAGCCACGTAACAATGAACATTTTCCTAGGCTCCATGAGCAGCTGCTGCATTACTTAAAAACTGCTAGCCAGTTCTTAACACTATTCACTATTTCCCACTATTTATTTTCTGCAACAAATGAAGCAGAGATCTTGTGCAAACCACAGCACACGATGAAAAAGCACATACAGAAGAGAACCAATCTGTCACTGCCTGACTTTGCAATTTAGGAGATATTCTTCAAAACCAGCTTTTTTCTGAAATTTCATCTTCAAAAATAACAAGAAAATCAGAAAGATTTTCTAGGTGCTACTGATGCAAATGCTGACTATTCTACCCAGATGTTAACAATGCAGAAACCAAATTACCTCATTTTGGTTCCTCCTGAACAAGAAAAGAGAAGCATCTGAATTTTTGGCCACAACAGTTTGTACCAGCCAAGGAGCAGTCCAGGCAGAGAGCCTGAATCTCCCTGGTGCATGTAGACTGCTGCAGAGGATTTGCACAGGAATAGCAGATAGGGAGAGGGGAAAAAGATGCTTGACCCAACAACAGATTTAATTGACCTCTGCTGGCAGCAGCCCAGTGGGGAGAGACTATTGGACTTGCCAGTTTACTACCTGTACATCAGAGTGTGCTCTAAGCCCGTTCTTACTGCCTGAGCACTCCTCTACTCTGAGTCTCCATGCCAAGACCAATTTGTACTCCATGTTTCAAATGAGAGGGGTGCTTCAGTGCCTTCAGGGAAAAGCAACCAGAACATTTTTACTGTGTGAAAAACAATATATTTTTAACTAACCTGTTACTTGGCAACCAGTGAATCATTTTGACTGATTTTTTCCACAAATAACGCAGCCTAAAGCAGAAACTAGACATGGAAAATTCTGTCCAAATGAAGCTTTCAGAAACATTATACACAACTGAGAACAGGACCTGCAAATGGGAAATGATGGTGAAACCTCAACAGTAACTGAGTCTCTTAAGCAGTTCTACAATAATCCTACTGGAAAGCTGAATAATTTAATGAAGTTCTCTTTTACTCTTTTTCACCTTTTTTCTTCAATGCTGGTTTTTACCTCCCTTCTAACTCATCTCCTATGGAGAGAGATATATACAGAGATCAATCTGTCTCTGTACCAGAGACAGATTAGTGCACTTTTACATCTCTCTTCAGAAGCTAATATAAAGTAATACCACTCACTGTGATCATCCTTTTCTTCAGCATTTTTAGCACATGTGGAAAAATCAGCAAGATTTTTTGAATTATGATTATTAGCATTCAGAATTACTAAAAACTTGACATTCAGTATTTTTCTTGGCTTTCTCACAGGCTTCACCAGACTGTACCATACATGTTAATTCTTAATTCAGTTGTGAGTTTTATGGTCAACAAGTCCCATGTCAGTTTTGTGTTATGAAAAAGCAGACTCTGAAATATAAATAGTCTGGAAAATGACGTATTACTAGCAGTAGCAGTTTGCTTCCCTTTCTTTTTTGCTCTATTCTCAACTAATTTTACTGTAGAATAGGGTAAATGCCAATAGTAGAATATCAACATTTTAAGATAGGTGAGGGAAAAGTTACTTGGAAAACATTACGTACTGTTTCTACTGTATCATTGCTTCCTTGGAAAGGTCCATGCTTGCCCAAATAACATCAAAGTAGTGGAAAATGAAGACTTTTTGAGGTGTGCATCTCCCCATTGCCTGCCCTGGAGAAAGCATCCCCAGGTCCCCTGCCAGCACAGGGTGAGGGCAGCTGGCTGCTGGGCTTCTTCCACAAGCCAGAGGCTGGATCACAAAAACAAAGCTAGCCTGTTACTGCCTCCAGAGCTGAGACAGCAGGTCCGAAGGTAACACGGACTATTTTAACCAGTTCTGTAACTTTATTCAGCTTGTTCGGACTGGGACTTGGATTGCTTTCTATTCATCTTCCTTTTCTGTTGTCATTGCCATGCCCCAGTGGGTAGGTTACTGGGCACATAGGCTCCCTCATCCCCCTGTGCCTGTTACTGTGCTGCTAGCAGTCAGGGAAGACATGCAAGTGGGCATTGCATCAAGGGTAAATCGAGCTTATGACATCAGAGGATCATAGGAACAAAATCCCTATTCAGGGTGAAAACCAGAGGCAATGTTTAGCCTTGACTTCCATGCAAAGCCCAGCTGACAACTGGTTTAATCAAATACAATAAAACTAATAAAGATTTATGTTACAGCTGCCAGTAGTGAAAAGACCCCATTCTCCTTCCTCCCACAACAGACCTCTGATAGTAACTACATTCACCAAACTAACTCTCCTTTTCCAGGGCTTGTTCAGCAGAGCTTTAATAGTCCCACACAGAGGATTTCAGAAAGCACCTAGCCAGCTGTATTGTTTAAAAGAGAAATGTGAACCAGAAAACACAAGACAGAGTAATTCAGTACAGTGACAGATGGTTAAACAGCAGACAGACCGGACAACAGCAAGTAATCACACTGCTCACCATTTTTACTCTCTGGTTCTGTGTTTTCTTTTGGTACATGTGAGCTTAATATACCTCTGCCCACGCAAGAGTGGCTTCAGATGAAAGACTTCATTATGGTGGTAAAGGGCTGCCAGGATGCAATCTTCCATGCAGCATCTCTCCCAGATGCCTAAATCAGTCACTGGCACTCATCCTTTCCCTAACTGCAGCCTCAATGCAGGATGTCCTTACATCTTTAAACTGAAAGCAATGTTGCCCAAGGAAGTTGTGAATGCTCCATCCCTGGTGGTGTTCAAGGCCAGGCTGGACAGAGCCTTGGGTGACATGGCTTAGTGTGAGGTGTCCCTGCCCACAGCAGGGGGGTTGGAACTAGACAATATTAAGGTGCTTTCCAACTCTAACCATTCTATGATTCTATGATTCTAAGTGCGGCAAAAGTTATGTTCAAGGAAATTTGTTACAAACTGGTCTTGGGTGCTTACTAAACATTTAGCCATCAGCTTTCAGACCATGTAATTCTCAGGTAATTAATCAGCCTTCCTGAAGATAATTATGCCCTTTTGGCTGTAATATTTTCCCCTTTTGAAACTCACATTTTTTCCTTTCTTTGGGTAGGCCAAGCAATGTCACTTTCCATTGGAACCAGTGAATTATTGAAGTTCATGTCTGTTAATTCATGCTTTATTCGGTCAGCCTGGAAAAGGTTGTTTCCTAGGAGCTGTAAAGGCTCACAGGGCTTATTTTGGAGCCTTGTGTTTTTGCACTTCTCGCTGACACCACGTCCTTCTCCAGAGCTCTGTGCACATAGTCACCTTCCAAGTCAATATGACAGTTGTGCCCCATGACTACAGAGTTTGTCAGGGAAAATAGCTGAGTAAGGTACACTGGATGCTGCTGATCAGCTGTGTTTATCTAGACTGAGTTAACAAATATGACCGAGTCAAGATGGTGAATCTACTGTCTGTGGCAGCTGGCCAGGAGCTCTTGGGCAAAGAGAGAAGCTCAGTGACACAGGAAGGTAAAAGGCTAATGTTTGCTGTTGGTACACAACTGCTAAAACAACTTACGCAGATCACAGTGGGCTGAACAATCAACAAGGTTGATACAGTGACCTAGGAAAAGGCTGGTATCCTCCTATGATATCTGGAAAAACAGAGGAATTTTCTTCTTCCTGTTTTCTTCAAGCTGCACTTCGGAAAAAACCCTGCAAAATCAGTCTGAAGGGGAAAATACTTTCTCTGTACAGGGCTGTCCCAATAGTAAATATTAATCAATAGCAAATGCTATCTTTCCTCTCTGTCTCTCTTTCTCTTCTCCTCTCTCTTCATAACACCAGCACCCTATTTTTCTCAATGTAAACACACACGTTGTTGAGGAACTGATAATCTTCATCACCTGCAGGATGCTGTTTCTCTCATCATATATCACAAAGCAGTACTGAATGACTTACTGTAAGCAGGACAGCAGCAGAGAGGTAGTGTTGCTAGCTAAGGCCCTAGGCTAGAAGCTAGAGTTTTGCTGAGAGATAGAGAAAAGAGAGAACAGGGTATCTGACAGCCTCTGACTAGAAGTCAGCCTGAATCACTCATTGCTTCCTTGAAGGTTCTTGGAGTTGTGCACCTGGATGCAAACTGAGTCAAGATGTTCTGTTTGTGTCTGAGCATACTCACATGGCCTGTGACCTTCTAATTTGTTTAAACCAATTTTAAATAAGAGATTTAGTCACCCTCTTCCCTTTGTCTATATGAAATTCTCTTTCAATCACAGGTGTTGCAGAACGACTTATTTTAAAGCATGTGAAAATGCACTTCATTTAACCTCATTAATATCAATTTATGACCACATCTGAAGTAAGACATATAAGTTTTGCAAAGAACAATCTTAAGACAACACAAGAAACATCTATAATATCTTATACTATGTCTTAGGAGCACTTTGAAAAGGTAAATTTTAATCGTCTTCAGGACCAATAATCCGAGGCATCCACAATTAACAATAACAACAAAAACAGTAATTAAAACCAGCAACAAAAACATCTCAAGAATTTGGCTTCCTGAAATTTCATATGACAATTTCAGATGATCTTCCTACTGATTGTCTAAGGAAATGTGCAACTGGCCACTTACTCACTGAATTTCCTTGAAGGAAATTTTGATGTCCTGGGCTTCTAACAGGTATGAGTTACTTGTCCCAGACTGGGTGCTCAAAAGCACTGGCAAGAACTGGCAATAAGTTTTGAAAAATTTCTTATACCTTCATGTATATTCAGGAACAATAATTCTGATTCAGTCTCATGAGGGTTACTGACACAAACAACTTTAAAAACAGCCTACAGGTTCTAAATAAAATTTCTTATTCACATTTATTGCACCATTCATGTCTTTGTAAATCCCTATGGATCTTTCACTCCAACTATCCAGCCTGTCTATTCACTCTTCATTTGAAAGCCCCTGCGTATCTCTAGTTGCCTATAACAGCTTGATGATGCTCAATTTTTCAGAGGAGTCTACGTATTTTGAAGCATGTGATCTCCTGACATTGTATCACATTGACACATGAGTTCTCAACCATAGTTCTTTGCAGTTCATAGTAACCAGATATCTTGGTCTGTATGTCCCCCGCTTGCTCATGAAAACTTCTAAAACTTCTGATTTTAAAGATTCAGTGAAACCTATTTTAAAACCTTCTTTCTGTTCTTCTGGTTCTGAGGCTTTTTCTTTAAAAATGATACATGATACACTGTAGGAATCATCATCATCATAATTCAGTAAGTCCATAGTTGAATTTCCTTTTGATTAGCATTATTTGTCCTGACCTTGCAGTGAAGGGAGTAGTAACATCTCTGAAAGTTAAACAGAACACAGGCTGCAGAGTGAAAATATTTTGAGCAATCATCAGAAAATGACTGTCTATATGTTTATCTAGAATGTTAGATTCAACTGTACCCTTCAGTAGTTAGGTTTTTAATAAACAACAAATTTGTATTTTAAAGACACAAAATCCCCCTGTCTTATATCCCATTGGCCAGCTGATAGACCTTGCAAACTGCCTGGGCAGGCCTGTAGGAACAACTCTACGGCTGTGGTCCTTTTTGTATTATTCCTACAGCAAAGGGAAGAAGAGAGGTTACATACCCATGTTGAAAGCAAGGACTTCTAAAGTAGCATCCTGTGAACTGTCTCCTGGAGGAAGAAAAGAGGTGCAAAATAGGACGCAGAGGGATTACCGGGAGGATGATGTTTTCCAGTTCATCAGGTGTTTGATACAGTCTAGGTATAATAGGAACCTGTGCAAAATCAAGCTGCTGGCCTCAAAAACCAGTGTTCTAGATGAGCTTCTAAGCTCAGAAAAGCCATTGGTTATGGAGAGCACATGGTTCAGGATGGTGTTTCCCCTGCCTTAGGCACATGAATTCTCTGTCCTCAGTGAAGGATCTGTAAGAGAATAAACCCCATCAAACATAAACTGAAAAGCATGGTGCTGTTGGAATAGAGTGACAATTCTAGGTCATAAAAAAGTTTAGAATCATGGATGGGAGACGGCAAGTCAGAGCAGCTCATGAAGTTGCCCTAATTTGTGCTCTGGGGGTACCACCACTACAGCCAAGAATGAAAATGGCTAACAAATAGGACTGAGCTAGAGATAGGGACCTGGTGAGCTATGGCAAACCATGAAAAACTGCAACATTTGTACATGGCTGGTTCAGAAGAGGTGAGAGGAACCTGATCTGTTGAAAACAAAATCATAAACAGTTCCTCTGTTATGTTGTATTGCAACACCAAAAGTGATTTGTAGCTATTCCCGTGCAATAATTTAAGAAAAAACGTTGTCAGGTTTTTTGTAGTCAGTTTATGCAGCTCATGCCATACATTTTTAAAGATTCTAACACACACTTGGGTTTAAAGTAGGTTGAATAACTTTTTTCTAAGGCTAAGGGGTCTTTTGTTTCAGCTTGTAAAATAGATGCTTCCAAAGCATTCTCTGCTTCTGTGGTCACAGAGTGAATGTTTTTCAGTTACCTGATACTGCCAAAGGGTGGTTCAAAGTGTTGTGCTGTAGGTGGAGAAGAATTGCCTCTAATTACCAGGAAAAAAAGAGTAAATTAATTAGGGTTAGTATGGCATTAGATGTGATGTAGTCCTGTGCATCTCAAATATTTTTTAGAGATCAGAGATCACACTTGATGTTCTCCCCTAGTGTGGAAATGTCTCTGGAGACATACAAGACTACAAATCCATTATGCCTGTCAATTGAGACTTCCAGGTGGCATCTCAAGTATCAGACATTTCAGTGGAGAAATGAGTGTGGTCCCTGCCAAGATTTCTGTCTTCCCTGAAAGACATGTGCATATAACTCTTCCTCCACCGACAGCTTACCACTGACCAGGAGTTACCTCTTTCCAGTAGTAGAAGCTTGTCCAGCTCTCCTCCCATTCATGAGTACCCACTCAAGTCCTTCCTGTCCCAGCTGTGGAAGAACACCTGCTCCTTGGCCAAGAACACCCAGCTTTCTTGAACTGTACAGACAGAGCCAAACCCAGGACTGGCTGTGAATGTGAGGAATGGCCGATGAACAGTACAATACTGATGGGACTGGCCCACAGTCAAGGTACTCGCAGCTCTCTAGCTTGCTGCTGGTGGATACACCTATGCTTACGTCTGGATTATCGTCAAAATACAAAGCCTCATTTTTCCTTGCCTACCCTGGATCTCAGTACAAAGTGCACCTTAGGTGATTGATTTCTGAGAAATGTAACACTGGATCTGTGATAATGAGCTACAGGCAACATACAAAATGTTTATGTTCCACTATAGGGTCCAAATTTATGAAATAAATATTTGCTCTCTTGTATGTCTGTGGGATCCTGCCATAGAGAACACTATGTGCAATAATGTGTTTCAGAGCAGCCCATGGCAGGACTTGGACAAACTTTTCACTGCTTGCTTAGCATACCATTTTCTTTAGACTCTTCCCATTTTCTCTGCTTCTTTGGAAAAACACTTTATAAAGTACTTCTGTTAAAGTATCATGTATTATATAAACTATAAACTGTGTATCAAATAGGGTATAATGTATTTCTTTTAAAGGCTGGAATCCTATTGCGCTGAAATGTACTCAGACACATCAGACAGCATCCCAGGCCAGAGCCAATAATATTCAAGCCATATTTAGGAACTGAAGGGTTTGAGAAAAAAGACATTGGAGTACAGCTAAGGATGTAACACACGAACTGACCACATGCCCATTTAACAAGTTTTACATTACTGAGAAAATATATCATTAGTGTTCTTTGGTTAGGTATGCAGTCCCTACTGTTTGTCATTGAAAGATACCAAAGAAGTACATGTCCCCAGATTACCTTATATCAAATTATCAGCATGTGTTCACTAGTAGCATTTTAGAAACTAAGTGTTCTTGCCAAGAATCCATCGTGTTCTTGTTTAACCATCACCATATTTTTTACTTTTATGAAAACTAGGTTGCTGAGTGTGAAAATTTGCAGGGGGAAGTTATTAAGAAGCAATTCAAACCACATTGTACAAAGGAGAAAATCATAGCAGTAGGAAGTATTGTTCCCAGCTTGAATGTTGTATGTTCCTATTCACTTGAAAATGTCATATTACTGTTTGGCCTCTGGACAGCTATACTTTTTTTCTTCAGTGTATGAAACCCAACCCACTAAAAAGTTTCTACCTAGGATAAACACTTTCTCACACAGTTCCTCAGATTGTTGACATAATACTGGACATTCACCATATTATTTCTTTAAAATTTACCATTTGTAATGTAAGTAATAATGGTAGTCTTTTATTAAAGGGCATCCTGGGTTCAGCTGTCCTGTCATGCACCTAGTTCACTACATGCTTAGTACTCAGCCCTGAGCAATGTACCTGTAAGAAGTAGGCAGTGTTCTGTCTTACCTGTTATTTATTGACACTTTAGTGTTGTGTTCCCAGAGGCATCATCTTGGATCACCTCATAAAGGATCATAGTATGGATCAATCAGAAGATACACCTGCTCCTATGTCACGAGCAAATAAACATTTTAGGGGGCAAAGGAAAAGGATCCACTTTGCAGCAGCTCTTGTGTTGGATATTAAGAAAAGCCTCAACGACCTCACACCACGCATGGCTGGCTTGTTGGTGGTCCTCACCAGGATCATAACCTCCACAAATTACAAGTACTAAGGGAATTAAGTACAGGTACATGGAATTAAGTTTTTATCCATCTTCTGACAAAGAAAAAAAAAAAAAAAGCTGCAAAGTTTGATTCCCCATGTGTTCAACATGTGCAGAAGTCTTCTGCATAATGACCTGATTCTTCAGTTGTATTAATGATGCCTTGAGGGTGCTGCTTGCTGCCTGCTGAGGGTTGGGGGAGAAGGAAAACCTCATTTGTATTCCACCGTGGGCACCTGCTTGCAGTGTTTTTTCTTTTCTCTCTTTGTTTCTGCACATTCAAATTTTGAGATTTGATGATGTTCAGGTGTCTCATAGATGATGGCTCTTCGCTAGAGACAACTGAAGTGACACTTCAGTATCATTGACAGTGTCTGTGACCAAGACTTGTAATTCTCAGAGGTGATTCCTAAAATTTACTTTGTCAAATTAGATTTTGTGAATAAATTATCCTTCAGGTTTTATTCTGTGTCTTACGTTATGCGTACATACACATATGCCAAACACATCATTTTAATCCCTGAAACAAGCTGCAAAATCTATGTGAGCATAGTCCGAATCTATTTGTAAAACCTGAATACACTTAAACACTGAAATATTTTATTTTTTTTTAGCAAATAACACATTTGAAATGTGTTATTCTTGGTGGTATATTATTTACTAAATTACCATATTACTGACTAAATTGCAGCAAGGCATGAGAATAGGTATCAGTAGGGAGAGCAAAATTTATCACTGGTAATAAAGACGCTTTAGAGTCCCATAGCAAGGCTTTGATACCGGATGCAGGCCTCCCAGTGCCACATGCTGAATTGTCACAACCAGTAGCTTTGCCACGCTGAGCTGTTTCACAGTTATGCTGTCAAACCTCTTCTCTCTTTCAGCATCTTTTGAGTGAACTATGATGGCTTGAATACGTGTGAAAATTCTGGAAAATGCCCATCTTCCTCAGCATGAGTTTCTGACTAAGCCAGTACAAGAAATAAAAATAGCCATTTACGTACTTTCCAAATGAAATTCAGATCAGAAAAGCATGGAAATTCTTGCAACTGCTACCAGGAAACAGTGAAACCGCAGCAAGACCTGACCTTGACTTGTATGATCTGTGTTCTCAGCTGAGCTATGTTCATGTTTTCCACGTTTTCAGTAAAAGTTACATGCTCTGAGTGAAAGTTTCTTCTCTGGCCCAGCCCCTCTTCACACCCCGAAAGGAAAGGTCCTGTAAGGGACCACAGCTGCCATGCAGGTACTTCTCCCTGGGGTAGAGCTGAGGAGGCAGCTCTCCCCTGCCCTCCGGCCATCAGTAGGGCACTTCTGCCAGGTGTCTTCATCCAGATGCTGGAAAGAGAGGCACATTCAGCCAGTCCTGTTAGCATGGAAAAAACATGATGAGGTCTTCTCAGGCTTGATATTTCATTATATTAATAGGAACACAGACACTAGATGATATGATCTTTCAGCTCAGCTCATGCCAGACCACGCATAGGTGATGCCTTCATCTGAGACCTCTACATGGGAGACATAGACATACTGGAGCAACCTTAGCTGGGGCCTCCAAAGTGGTCAGACCAGAGCACTCATCCCATGTGGGGAGGCCAAGGGACAGGGCTGGCTCAGCCTGGGGAAGAAATCGTGCTGGATTAAGCTTTTAAGAAGGACCATAAACTGAAGCTTTCTGGGAGCACGCTATTCAAAGCTGGGCTTGTATCACACTATTCACATAGGGTATTTTTAACCCTGACCACTTCATCACACCTTCAACTTGAAGCTCCTACAACTTTTACATCTATTCACATGTACCAATATCCCTTTAGCCAGAAAAGTATAAACCAAACAGATATAATACCATTTCTTAGGCATGATAATGCTCACAGCAGCCCCACAGTATCCACTGGGAGGCGGTCAAGAAGATGCAGCCAGGGTCTACACCGTACTGCATGGTGGGAGACTGAAGGGCAACAAGTGTGAGTGAAAATTAGAGGTTCAGGCTGGGTGTAAAAGCTTTTTCACGCTGAGGACAATTGGACCCCTCAGGAGTTTTCCACACATGACTGGACATAACCCTAATCAGCCTGGTCTGACCATGCATCTGTCCTGGCTTTGAACAGGAGCTTGGAATAAAGATGTCCTGAGCTCTCACTCAGCCTGAATGACCCTCTGGCTCAATCCTGTGATTTTATCATATATAAATAAATACCTATGTAATAAATGAGAATTGTTCTTTAGAAGTAACTGCATGTTCTAATCAGTATTTGACTTTCAAATTTGTCAATCTCTCCCTCTACTCACTAGACTGGAAAAACCTCTGTAAACAGTGGGTGCTGTAATACCTTTGAATATCTTTTTATTTCTGCAAAATAAATTACCAAAGTCTACCATTGGAGGGAGATAGCGATGAATCTTTTGCTCTCAGAAGCATAACTCCATGCAGAGAGGAAAGGCAGAAGAAATAAATGCTTCTAGGCCAGGTGGTAAACTTTATGTTTAAATTGATAGTAAGTTGCTGAATGACACTGCATTTAGGAATAGATGTTCCTCTGCAGCCAGATGAAATAGTCCTGCAGAGACTGAGAGTTAAGTCTTTAGGGTAAAACTTTTAAAAAGCACCAGCCTCGTGTGAATCAATGGGACTCCTAAAAGACTATCAGGGTGGGGTTTTCACTGTTACACTGAAGCTTTACTCAGCTCCACTGTGGGAAATGTAAGAATCCTACCCACGATACATAGAGAGGTCTAAATCCTTAGCAGCTGGATCCACAAAAGCCAGTGTGGTTATAAATAAACCATAGGAAATATTATTTGAAATTCTACTTCTTCTCAGTCTCCAAACTGCAGGCAGTTGATGATTTTTTAATCAGAATTCATTACTCTGAGCTCTCTTCCATCTCTAGCTGGCTGTGTTGTGATAAATTCACACAGATTACAGCCATGGTGACCTTTCCCCAGCAGCATGGGAGCTAGCAGAAATAGGACCTGAGAAGGGAAGAATGTGCTGTTTAATTCCTTTCCTTTTCCTGTAAGACCAGTTCTTACCTCCCGGATAACCATTAAACTTCACGAGTATTAGAAGTTCTCAGACAGCCTATGGCACAAAGCAGTATTTACAGAGCAGAGACTGGAGTAACTGTGAGCCAAGGAAGAGGGGTTCCTCTCCCAGAGATAAACCCTCCGTGTGACATAGTCAAGCAGTCAAGAACTATGTCAGGTGAGATGCTTCCCTGGCCATCTCAGACCCAACCCAATATTCTGTAAATTCATAGAATCATAGAATCATACAATAGTTAGGGTTGGAAAGGACCTTAAGATCATCTAGTTCCAACCCCCGTGCCATGAGCAGGGACACCACACACTAAACTATGTTGCCCAAGGCTCTGTCCAGCCTGGCCTTAAACTCCTCCAGGGTTGGAGCATTCACAACTTCCTTGGGCAACCTATTCCAGTGCCTCACCACCCTCACTGTGAAGAACTTCTTCCTTAGATCTAACCTAAAGTTCCCCTGTTTAAGTTTAAACCCATTACCCCTTGTCCTACCACTACAGTCCCTAATGAAGAGTCCCTCCCCAGCATCCTTGTAGGCCCCCTTCAGATACTGGAAGGCTGCTATAAATTCATTTATTCTCTCTCTCTGATCCAACAAACCTGGTTATTCACTTCAGTTTATTATCCAGATCATCGAAGAGGATGTCAGAGTAGTCAGTTTCATGGGATTTGTCACCTCTAAATGTTTGGGAGATGTAAAGGCCTTCCAGAAGAGGATGGAATTGACCCTGATCCTCTCACATTGAGCCTGATCTTTTCAGAGGTTTTCTTGCAGTTCAGTCGAAAGAGAAGGATGGAGCTGAATATGATCTGAGGAAAAAAGGTGGAAGCACTTCTACTGTGGTGATACTCCACGAGTAGAAATGCTCCACAAACACCTCTTAGATTAGATGAAAGAAGCAGACCAGTATTAGATTGAGACATTGCGTTAAGGTTGAGAAATCTGATGGACAAAAATGGAAGTGCTCACATAATCTGAAAGAGCTGAGGAAAGGCCAGGAGTGATCACACTTGGAAATTAGGCATTTCCAAACTAATTAGGCTGGACCATTGCTTAATTTCAGCTGTGAACCTAGCCTGAATGCTTAAGTAGTTCAGAAATTTAATGTTAATTTTTTAAGAAAATGCCAAAAGTCAGATCTTGACATTGAAAATATGAAGCAAAATTATATGTTTTGCAAGTATATGTATATATATGTACATACATATATGTACACATACAAAACATTAGGTGGAGTGGGATCCAATAAAATGTGAATTTTACACAAATGGTTAAGTTAAATTCTGGATTGAATAAAAGTATATTAGGTTGATCAGACTTTCAGATGGAGTTTGACTGCCTGATGATCATAGAATCATAGAATAGTTAGGGTTAGAAAGGACCTTAAGATCATCTAGTTCCAACCCCCGTGCCATGAGCAGGGACACCACACACTAAACTGTGGCCCAAGGCTCTGTCCAGTCTGGGCTTGAACACTGCCAGGGTTGGAGCATTCACAACTTCCAGTGCCTCACCAAATATCATACATCAAGTGGAGAGAGATCAGGTATGGGCATAGGGACCAGGAGGACCTGGCCAATGTCAGGGCACTATTTGTCTGGGCGAGGCCACAGCATCTTAATTCCTTCCAGATTTCAGCTAGCATAGCTTTCCCCATGAGGCCTCTGCAGGCAGCATAAATGAAGAAAGACAGGTTACTGCTCCCTCATCTCCTCAGACACTTTGAGGCACTGGCTGACCTGGGTCTGGGGAAGTGGTAAAAGCGGTTCACAGCTGCCTTTCCCTCCTATTATATTCAGGTGCTTGATGTATGAACTTTGTGCACAGCAGATCTGTTTCTTCACTACTGACTTCCCTCACGTATGGGAAAAATATTCAGAAAGGAGGACTGGAGAGTGAGATACTGTAATATCTATAGATTTGCCTGTAAAAATGAATATGCTATGGTATATTGTACGTAAGTTTTGATGCAATGAAAAAGACTAAGTACATGCAGGTATATGCAGAGTGTTTACTTATTTTTTTATATCTCTGCTTTCCCTGTATCTTTTCCTTTCTGTTTCTTGAAAGGTCAAGAGCCTTCACTACATTGAAGCATGGACTGGTTGCATCATATTCACTGCAATGTGCTCCACACCATTTTACAGCTGCCACATCATTCTCAACTTGAACTTGGACAAGGTGACTGATACAACTAAATACAGTTGTGTCTCCATTACCACTCACAGTAAAATCTAGAAACCACCAATTTGCAAGAGTAATTGCTCTGCTTTACTCTCATGAAACATCTGAGTAGAGAGCATAAAACCACCATAAAGCTTTCTATCCGTTACTGTGGGGCAGTTCCACCTCTAAATACACTGTGAAAGATACAGTAAAGTCAATGAAGATTGTGTTATGCTAAATGTTATTGCATTATTCAGAGATTGCCCTTGGCTATGTAAGTAGTTCTATGATTAAACATAAAAGCTAAAAGATCTTCTTACATGCATCTGAAAGATAATAGCTGCTGAAGTGATCAACACACCTTTTAAATTTAGAAATTAGAGAATGATTAGCATTTGACAGAATAACAGGTTTCTGTTCTGAAGAAAAAGAAAATATACCTAGAAGAAATTTAATTATGACTATGCCAGGCTAAGATCTTGCACAGTCATTCAAAATGTTATAATCGTGCTGCTGTAAAATCTGGTCTGTTAGAGTATTCTTACAGTTTTTGTAGTATTTTAAAATAAGTGAGGCAATTTTAAAGTCTGGTTTTCCAACTGGGCTTTATTTCCTTGTATTCAGTTGCACAGACTGAAAGATCAACACAAATATACTTAAAAGTAGATTTCTTGGGCCCCATGCAGGGATATACATGGTTTTATTTTCCCAAAATTTGGGTACGTTTCAGTTGCCTTTGGAATGACTAAGTCAACAGGAGATGCCTGGATTCCCAGTGCTTATGAAATTCAATCTATTTCTTTAGGTGCATAAGTAAGAATGTGGGGCTCAGACACATGATTTAATTAGGTGGTTTAGCAAGCTGACACTCATCTTATGATGTGTGATAAACTGTCCTTTCATTTAGTGCAGTTCAAGTCATCCTGACAACTCAGAATTATTTCTATCCATGCCATAAATATCAAAGCTCCCACTGTCTTGAGTGGAATAAGTTCACTGCAAGCCCAAGATGTTTTGCTTCGAACTGCATGCACACTGACATGCCTACATGGCATTTCTTCTGGGTTTCTCATCTCTTCTCTTGCAGCTGGCATTTGTGGAAGTCTGTGGATGCATACTTTTTCCCAGCTGCAGCTGTGCCAACAAAAATGTCAGTGCCCCAGCCCTCCTTCCCACTCTGCTACTGGAAGTTATTGTCCCTTCTGATCTGCTGGCCAGGCTCCTCATGTGACTTCCCATAACTTGTTTCAGTCAAAATAAGCTGCTGTATCAGTGGCCCCTTCTTTAAATTCTTAAAATGGACTTGTCAGTTTTTGATGGACCTTGGTTAGGGGCCACAGAAAGAAGGTGACAAGAGCATGGGGGTGAGGTGCTGCTTCAGTAACCTTTTCAGCTGGTGCAGCTGCAGCCCAAGACAGTGCATGTCCACAGGCTATGTGGAATTATTAATTGAGTTCCCCGTTGTCAAGAAGCCCTATATTTTGGGAACAAGCTGTCTGAAACAAAACTGTTTATACAGCCCAAGTAATTCCTGTAGGTAAAATGAATGATCAGACTGATGGCTATGCTAATACAGGTCCATTTAGGTTTCTAAAAATTAGGTAAAAGCAAGCCATTAAATAAATAGGTTAAATTAAATAAAATCAAATGAAAGAAACCCAGAATGTCATTTGGGATAGTGAAGCAAAACAGAAGAGGAACAGAAAAAGAAAGGGTTGCTATAGAGCGAGAGGTGGCTACTGGACAAACAGTTGTGTTTATCTTTGAGGTATTTCTTCATATTTTTTGTTGTTTCCTTTACACTTACACTAAGTCAGCATAAGTCATATTTGTCTTGGTTACTGGTGACTATCATTCTAAACTAAATGTGTACATTGTTGGAACATACAAAGAGGACTTAATACAGACAGCTTTACCAGGCTGATGACTAATTTGTCTTCTACTTCTTTCTTGGATGACTTTTTGTGATGTTTCAATGAAAAGTCAGTTTATTTCTACAGTAGTCAAGAGAATGTTTTTCATTTCATGCACTGTTTCTTTCTTCACTTCCCATTAGACTGTGTGACAGACTTCAGGGAATTGTAAATTTGGTAAAACTCATTGTATCAATAAATCCCAGCACCATCAAGCAATCCATGCTAATCTTGGATTCACATCAAGGCATGAAGCAGAAAGTCAACAGGCTACTTTGAACACCACAGCTCAGTGAGGATAAGATAGAAGTAAATATGGAAAGTGTCCTTCCACATGAAAAATCTTTCCTAGGAAGAAAGGAGGCCCAAAACACCTGGTTCTGCACAGAGATAGGGTGAAGATTTGTTTTCTTGCGGGACCCAGCAGGCAGACAGTGCCCCTATCATTCTTTCCTACCTAATAATAACCATCAACAGGGAAAGTCCACACCCATGTGGGGTGGATAAAGGGTGGAAAAGGAAGGTTACTGCCATAGATCATTGTTACACATTTGTCGTGGTTCAAGCCCAGCCGGCAACTTGGAACCACGCAGCCGCTCGCTCACTCCCCCCCTTTTCCTTCCTCCCCCCGCTCCCGGAGGGATGGGGAGGAGAATTGGAGGAATGTAACTCCCACGAGTTGAGATAACAGCTCTCCAGTAACTAAAGTATAATACAAATCACTACTGCTACCAATAATAATGATAAGAGGAATAACAAGGGAAAAGGACACAACCGCTCACCACCCGCCGACCGATACCCAGCCCGACCCGAGCAGCGATCTGGGCCTTCCGGGTAACTCCCCCCAGTTTATATACTGGGCATGACGTGCTGTGGTATGGAATACCCCTTTGGCCAGTTTGGGTCAGGTGTCCTGTCTCTGCTTCCTCCTGGCTTCCCCTCCTCTCTGGCAAAGCATGAGACTGAGAAAGTCCTTGGGCAGAGTAAACATTACTTAGCAACAACTAAAAACATCGGTGTTATCAGCATTGTTCCCAGACTGAAAGTCAAAAACACAGCACTGCCCCAGCTACTAAGAAGGAGAAAAAATGACTGCTGTAGCTGAACCCAGGACAACATTATTGCATTATGGGTACATATTATTATATATATTATAGGTATGTATTTTTATATAGGTACCCATTCTACACTTTGCGGCCAGGGATAGAGGCTAAAACCAGGATGGCTCTCTAAGTGATAACTTATGCTAATTAGAGGTCAGTTTAGGTGTGGGGATCCAAAAGCTGGTGCAGAAGCATAGGAATGCCAATGAATTTGGAAGTTCTAGCGCAAAGAATGGCGCAAAGAAAACCTGAAATGGGACAGTCTGTGTTATTGCCCTGGAATATCAAGACTGGTGAACATTACACAGTGGAGCTGACAAAACAAAACACTGAGGTGGTTTTTGTTGTTCGCAGACTGAGTCATAATTATGTATAGTACACTTTCCAGTAAGAGGTTATCTTTCAGGCAGTTTACACATGGATTGCCATTCATCAAGGAATTTGGGGTTATTGTGAACAAAGATAAACTGAAAGGCAACATACCAGAGTAATTTGTGGCATGGGTTTAGTGGGGAAAACAATGACTGACTGCTGAAACAGCCCTGATGAATTCAAAGAAATGGATTAAAATGAATATTGGAAGTAATTTCTGAGTCAAAGGCTATAATCTCATTCCTAAAACTGATGTAAAAAATATGATCCACTTAGTTCTCATTCTCCAGCTGAAGCAAGATTAGCAGTGCTGTTCCCAGCAGTCAAAAGTACGTAGAACCTGGCTCAAGATGCTTGCCATTTTTGCTGAAGTAGTGCAATTTTCTCAAATCCCATTGCCACAGGGGGACAATTATGGAGCTGAGCCACTGTGGCTGAACTCTGCCTTTATGTCGGTGGATGGCTGACATGGTGGGAGAAAAATCTGACACTGACTTTTTTGGGTTTTGCACATTAATTTGCTCTAAAAATAGCTCAAAAGGTTGGTTTCTTTGTTTCTATGGTATGACTGTTTTACTGTTGTCATGGGCTTATTAAGATAAATTTTCTTTCTCTGGGGACTAGTTTAAGATGAAGCTGACTTCAATCTAAATGAGCCAGCCTCCTTGAGCTCTCTAGAGAGACACTGGGGAGAGACAGGATCCTCCCTGACTTGTTCTGTAGAAGACATCGTAGGAAGATTAAATTTTCTAGATTACCATTAAAAGTTGTGTAAAAATATCTGTTGGATTGGGGATGGCATGGGGAACATCCCCCCCATTATCAGTGATGTCTTTTTTGGACCTATTTTACTTTATTTTATCTAATCCTGTTCTGAACCTGGAGGTTTGCTCTGACTCCTCACAGCAGATCCTGTGGCAGCATGTTTCAGAAGTGCACTGTCTGCTCTGTTATGTGACTTTTATCTGTTTTAAACTGAGCCTTTTTCTAATAGTGGAGAATTTTGTTGAACACCTTCTCTCTCACCTTCTCCACTGCCTTCGTCATTGTACAAACCTTAGCCACATCCTCCCTCTGCTCCCAGCTGAGCCGTGCCAGCCTTCTGCACTTCACAGCCATCTCATCTCCTAAAATGACCTGAAAATATTCTCAGCCAATCCTTAAGGGGTTTAATACATGAAGAACAAAACTCTTATACAGTATAAAGCAGAGTTTTTGGAGAAAAAGTTTATGCCACAGTAGCAGCCTGGAGACCAATAGGTAGCTAAGGCTACTGTGCCTGGTTTGTAACACTGAGCTGGCTGAAAGTCATCATGAAAAACCAATACACAGCCTGCCACAGCAGTACTTAAATGCACACCTTATTGCCCACTGGATATTTTGAGGTATTTTGTTTTGGAAGAATCTAGGTCCAGTGGTAAAATCGGGCAGCTCAAGTCCATGATTCTCCATGGTATTATGTTTCCCCTTTTTTCAGGAAAAAAATGAGAGCTCTAAACAGCAAGCTGAAAACAGCCTCCCCCACACAGCTAAGTAAACCATCATTGTCAGGAATGTGGGCACGTTCCATTTTGTGCCAGGCTGTGTGCGAGCTCCTGGCTGAAGCATTTCCTTTAGCAAAACAAATAAGCACCACAACGACAAATACTACAACAGTCAGTCAATTGATGGGCTGAAACGATCCTTTACCATCATGCAGTGTATCTCCACATGAAAAACACAGAGCCTGGAGAATTGCTTTTCTTTCATCTTAACACTGTGTTTTTTTCATGATCCAGACATGACATGAGTTGCTTCTTAAAACTCAAAGAGCAGAGAGATTATTATGGAGAAGAGAAGGCTCCAGGGAGACCTTATAGCAGCCTTCCAATACCTAAAGAGGACCTACAATAAATCTGGAGAGGGACCTTTTACAAGGACATATAGTGACAGGACAAGGAGCAATGGCTTTAAGCTGAAATAGCATAGATTTAGATTAGATATTAGGCAGAAATTCTTCACTGTGAGGGTTGTAAGACATTGGAAGAGGTTGCCCAGAGAGGTTGTGGCTGCCCCATCCCTGATAGTGTTCAAGGCCACTGGGGCTTTGAGCAACCTTGCCTAACGGAAAGTGTCCCTGCCCATAGCAGGGAGTTGGAACTAAATGATCTTTAAGGTTTTTTCCAACCCAAACCATTCATGATTCTATGATTATATCATATATTAACTCAGTATAATTCTCTGTCTAAATCTGCTCTCACTAACTCTTTCTTGCATGAAATGAATCAAACATACCACTGGTTTGTCCTGGTAGAGGTATGGTCCTAACTGAAGAAGGCAGCAGGGTATGTACTCTGATGGTCCTTCTAATGCTTTACAAGCTGTGTTGGAATAAACCAGATTTAAGGCCATGAACCACTGCCACACAGTTCCTATTACTCACTTTGAAATCACACTGGAAGTGTCACAAAGCATAGGAATATTTTGGCTTTCTTAAAAGTAACACATAGTAACAGCACTTTCCCTAACATAAGTGCAAAAACTCAAGCAAAAGTGCATTTTTCCTTTTTTTGTCTCTGAACTAGCAGCAGTGTCTGTGTGGTCATTTGGTCATCTTCTGTTTAAAAATTGCAGTACATTCCTTATGCCCAGCCACCTTGACCACTAGTTGTTGTGTTTCCTACGTCAGAGGAGATGAGATCATTAATACCACCAGTAATGATGTCTGCAGAAGCTCCTCTTTTTTCCAGCTCATAGGACTGGTCTGGATGAACTATGAAAGGATCTATATCCATTTAAACTTATCACTGTTTGAATTGGTTATTAGAGATATGCCTTCACTGCCATTCCTTGGCTTCTTCCTGATAAATTATGACTATTCTGAGCTATCTTGGTTGAGGAAAAATGCATGAGAGAATTTTGTAAAAAAAATCATTAAGAGGGAGGGAAGGAGAAAACTTGTAATACAGCAAGAAGAAAGAAAAAGGGGAAAAATAAAATAGAAATATAAGGAAGACGAAGAAAAGGGGTGATCTGAACACATAAGGCCATTGGAACACAAATGTGGTGAGATTATATCTCATTACGCCTTCCTCATCTTCAACATAGGTGTGACCATGTCAAATGTTGCTGAAATAAAAGGGAGTGGTAAAACTGTTATGTGATTTAAGTGTTGGAAACTGATTTTGCCTTAAAGGTATACCTCAATAAATCATGTTTGTTCATATTTTACTGACCTTTATCCATGGGAAATAAAGAAACCAGAGAACACAGACAAAACCGCCAATTTATAGATAGCACAAGAAACACCTAGCTCATTCTACTGTGCAGTGCAAAAGTTGTTTATTTTAAAATGAGTAATGACGTGGCTGTCTTTGAAAAGCAGCATTCAAAGCTGATATTTAACTCTTCTCCCCACTAGCATCTGAAAGAGGCAATTCAGATTGAGGAACAAGAGAACTGGCTGAATCCCAAGGGGATGGCTCCTGGCTGTCTTCTTGGAGGTGCTCTACTGGAGTTTGTGGGCATGATTCTTCAGATGACCCATGGTCTCCTGAAAAGAGCTGCTGCATCCTTCTGAGGTGAAAAATAACATAGGACACAAAGGATGAATTATTCTTTCACTTGCTGATGCCAGAGAGCAGAGTGTGGCAGCCAGCAAGCTTCTACAAAGCAGAGTACGTAATGGGAGACTTAGTATTTTAACTATCCGTGACCTCAGTCCTCCAGGTCAAAGAAGGATGAGTGTATTTAGGAATAATTGACAAGACTTTTGATGCTGAGTGTGTCTGCAAAGAAGCCGTCTGGCAGAGTAAGGGCGTGATGCTGCCCATGTCCTGCAGGCCTGAAGATGTTCTGCAAGCATTGCAAGTGATGAGAAATCACTTGAGGTAGACTGCAATATGGATTTGTTTCTGCTGTTGTTTTCATTAATATGCTTCATTTGCTGTTCAGTTAACACACGGGCTGTGACATCCCAAAGGAAATAGTGATGCTCTGGGTGCTGATGCCAGCACTATAGATATAGTGCACAGTGTTTTGGCATGAAGTTCCAGGACACACAGGAAAAAGTAGGTAACAAAATGGTGTTTTCTCAACTCAGCCTTCACACCTTCTACATTCATCAACACTCAACAGACTGGTGAAGGCTAGCTGTATTCTAGCCAGGAACCAAGTGCTTCAACAGATTCAGTTGCAAGAACTTACTACCCAAATACATGCGTTGTTTGAAACTTTCTTCTCTTACACACTTTCTATAAAAGAAAACCTACAGCAACAATAGTGAGTTGGATTGAGGGGATGAAGGCACGGACCCAGAGCATCTTCATGCAGTGAATCGCTTTATTACCTACTGCTCTAACTTTTTATACCATTCTAACAACAGTTATTTTTAGCCTATTGCTCTAGCTTTTATACCATTCTATTTGTAGCCTATCATGTTTAGTTCCCGACTTATAGTTTGTTTGTTAACACTGCTTGCTTTCTCACAGCCAGTCCCAGAATAGCCAGCCTCTTATCTTTATGCTCTCTCCTCCACAGCCAGGTGTCTTGGTATCTTATGCTCTCTCCTCTTCAGCCAGCTGGGTTGCTCTGCTTGATTGTACTTTGTTTCTTCTTTAACTCTTTCTTCTCCAGCCAAGCAGTTACTTCTCTTTGGCAATAATCAAATAGTTTCCATTGTCTTCCACACTGGATATTTTTACAAGCTTTTCAAGGAGCTGAAATTACTCTTTTGTGGATTATGCAATGCCAATGTGACTTTTTTCAAGGAACATTACATGTATCATCCATGCCTCTGAAGCACTAAGTGTTTTAAGGTTCCATTGACTGAAATCCCACAAGTTTTATTTATCTGAAAGTGCAGCTTTGCTTCTGTGGATGTGTCCAGTTGTCTTTAGTTCAGGGTACAAAAAAATCACTCAAAACCTCATTCATCCACAGCTGATGGTTTTTAAATGATGCTTATCTGCTCAACTTCTGTCTCTGGTAAAGCTGTTAAAACATAAAAAATAGATCTTGCTCACTTTTTTTTTTTTTCCTGTATTTGCCAGTAACATCTGACTGTGGACCTTAGGAACAAAGCACAAGTGATAATGGAATGATATGGATAACAGTGGACAAGACTAATACCAAAAACCTGATACTGATCAGCTATCAGCCAACATACAACTAATAATCTGACATCCAGACACTAAGTCCTCTGTGGACCTCTTTGACGGACAGTGGCTTACAGGGAACTATACACCCCTAAATTCTGGAAGTACATGAACACAAGCAAAATTTGGTCTGAAATGTATATGACAAAAGATGAAATATACCAAATCAAGATGTTTCTAGGTTATTTACTCCAGTAATTGTTTTTTGAATTGAAGAAGTTGGTGGGCTTTTTATGAGGTACCTGTGAAAGTGAGGGAGTTTGCTGGCTTCACAGAAAGTTATAAATCACAATGAATTACTAAATGGAAGTGGTTCACAGTCTGCCACTGGGTTGTTGGTGTTAAACAGGACTATATTTAATAGCAAAAGTCTGTTGCTACCCAAAGCTCAGCCAAAAGGATTTCTTGACAGAAATTGTTCCACAGACAATGGTAAACTGTATTTGATGTAACCAGCACAAAAGCACCCTCTCTCTGGTAACCATCAAATGCTTTGGTTTCTTAACTTGGAAATAAACAAGCCCAAAGGAATTTGAGGTTTTATACATCTTACATACTGTTTTGTTTTTTTTCAAACCTAGATAAATTTGCAAATATTTTAAAACTTGCGAAGTAACTTTCCACTCTGGTAAAGAAGAATCAAAATTCCTTTTTTCAAAGACTTTAAACAGCTCTCCAGCTCATATTAAATACTTGGGTGCAAAGAGCTGCCACTGTTACTTTGGAGGAACATAGCACTTTTCAAAGAGATTTTGTTTCGCTCAGAACGTGACTATAGAGAAATAACTTTAAGGGCTTGCATAGATGATTAAAACTTATTTTGCCCTCCTTTAATCTCACTGACACTATCTGATTTGCTGTTTTGCAGTTTGTAAACTGTGGTTCAGCTTTGTCAGTGTCTGTCATATGATGCAGAGGCAGTAACGTCCAGTGTGGATTTTTTCCTAAATGCAGGAAATGGCAGCCCCTTTACTTGGTTTCTTGTGCACAGGAGTTTCATAGGGGTTTGAAGTGCAGTTCTAATGGGACTTAATAGTAATGCAGGCAGTCTCTAGATATATAAGATTAGCCATGTGCTAGAGGAGTATTTTAGAATGACAAGGCTCTAAATTCTACTTCCAGGGAGCTAACTGCATGAGGCTGGTGGTGTAGTGAGAAGTATGCTGAAGCCTACAGGAATATGTCCTGGTAATTTAGGAGATGTATCTCAATTTCTCCGTTTAGGATATGCAACTATGACACAGTGACACACCACAGCCCAATTTTAGTTGTGGTTCTTCCCATTTGCAATGGTTTTCTGGAGCTGTTTGGTGGAGGACTGCTGATAGATAGATTTTACAGTTCACCAGTGAAACACAATGGAAATTCTCCAAGGAAATCCCATTGAAAAACTTGATAGAAAAGTTAAGATGTCAATATTTTCATTTCCATCATTAGAAAATTAAAAGTTAATCTCAGCCTGCCAACCCTAGGGGAATATTTCAAGGATCTGAGGGGCTTCAAGTTAAAAGCTGGACTGGGATGCATGAGCTGCTATGAGAGAGTACCAGTACACGTTGATCCTGTTTTCATCAATACTTGAGAAGGAGAGTGAGAGACTTTTAGCTACTTTTTTGATAAAGATTATGTATAAGTTTACAGTTCTGCAGTGCGCTCTGACTATGTTGGTAGCCACAGATATTAACCTCTGAGGTGCCTGTCTGTGTCTATATGAACAATGTACTAACATCTTTGAAATCCTATTAGGCTTCTCAATAGGCTATTACCTAAACTGGAAGATGTATATCCTAATGCCAAGTCAGTTAATAAAACCTCAGAAGGTCAGAACTTACTATTCTCCTGACTTTCTGAACTGGTTTTTGGTAACAGTGTTTGGGTTTAAGTACTGGAAGGAGAGTGTCAGGTTATTTCCAGCAAGGACATTGCAGTCTGGTCATTTGCTTCATCGTTTCAATGAACCCCAAGTCTGTGGACTTCAAAAGTATGCTGAAAAGGGTTCATATCTCCACGAAATTTTTTTGGGCATGTTGGGCATCACACAGCAGAGTAACTTATGTAGCAAGAGATACAAAACATTTTGACACTGACTTCTATTACCTTTGATGTATTTAGCTATGTGTATTGACTGTAGATGGTCCCTAGAGACCAAAAAAAGTCATATTGTTTGATAATTCATGACAGGAACGTTTAACCACAAGTATGAGCTAAACTATTGCTATTGATGGGCTTTTAAAGAAAAAAGTTTAAATAATACTGAGGGTATTTTCATCTGCTTTAAAAAATTGTGATTTTAACTGCGTTAATGATGATAACTGCTTGATAACAGCTATGACTTTAAATAAGAATTATCTGAACCATAGAATCATAGAATGGTTTGGGTTGGAAAGGACCTTAAGATCATCTAGTTCCAAACCCCCTGCCATGAGCAGAGATACCTCCAAGGTTGGAGCATTCACAACTTCCTTGGGCAACCTATTCCAGTGCCTCACCACCCTCACTGTGAAGAACTTCTTCTTTATACCTAATATAAACTTCCCCTGTTTAAATTTGAACCCGTTGCCCCTTGTCCTACCACTAGAGTCCCTAATGAAGAGTCCCTAATGAAGAGTCCCTTCTCAGCATCCTTATAGGACCCCTTCAGATATTGGAAGGCTGCTATGAGGTCTCCATGCAGTCTTCTCCAGTCTGAACAGCCCCAACTTTCTCAGCCTGTCTTCATATGGGAGGTGCTCCAGCCCACTGATCATCCTCGTGGCCCTCCTCTGGACTTGCTCCAACAGCTCCATGTCCTTTTTATGTTAAGGACACCAGAACTGTACACAATACTCCAAGTGAGGTCTCACAAGAGCAGAGTAGAGGGGCAGGAAATGAAACTCTTTTCTCCTCAGATTGCTTTGTCCTTACTACACTTCTCTGAAATATGTTGGTAGAGGATATATAAAAATATAATTCAGCAAAGAAATGTGTCGAGGCAGAGAATACAGCTGTATCTATTGCCTAATAAATTCCCAATAATGAGTAGACTTTTAAATTACTGGTAGACAAAAGATAGTTTTGGTTTTGAGGCACAGGAGTATTAAGTAAGAGCAAAATTTAGGCTTCAGTAAATGTGCTTTTAGATTCTAGTGGGAATTGAGCACATTTATATTATGATCTGGTTTGTTTCTACTCCTGGATTTATCTTTGACTTCCTCTGTGACACTTGGGCAAGCTACTTTACATACATATGCCCTGTTTTCCACACAGTAAATTGGGGACTGTACAGGAAATTAACCCACAAAGAGTTCAGATACAAACTTAATTAAAGGTAGCAGAGGCAATTTTGTTCCTCAGAGAAGAGACTGGTTTTTATTACAAAGTATTATTGTGGTAATTCTCATTTACTGTAGCCACTAGGGTCCATTTGTTTCCTCTAGTTTTATGCCAGTTGTAAACCATGTAACATCCATGACATTTTCTTTCATTTAAAGTAAGGCTGTTGGGTACGTTATCAGACACTAAGTGTCCTGGACAAGATGTCGCTCAGGCACTTTTCACTTTTTGAGAGGTATTATGAGCAGAAACAAAACTAATACTAGTTTTATTTTTGCTCAGTTTGCACAAACTCATTGTGTCAGTTTAGAGAGGCCTTTGAGTAGTCTTGATAGCAGTGGAGAGGAAAGGAAAAAAACATGGTCCTCTCAAGGAGCACTTATGGGAAACACCAAACTTGTAACTGGGAAACATGAGGTTTTTTACTGTGTGGGAATGCAAGTAGTGGAGGCAAAAGAGCCTCTGTGTTTTACCTTCCTCCTGGGGCTAAACAACATGTCCCCTCAGTTAAAGGATATCAAAGGCAGCAGAAGGCTATCTTATTTGAGCTCAACTGCCAAGGAAGATGGACAGGAGTGACCGGAGAAAGCTGTGGGTTTGGATTCCTGCAGAATAACAAACTCCCGACTTCCTGTGCTGTTCTTTCTCCCAGGGACTTTTTGGTAGCCTGCCAGCCCCAGCCTGGTGGCAGCTTAAAGGAGGGTGGCCAAGTGAATAGCCCTGGTGATAGGAATAATGATTAAAAGGTTAAAGAAACTACATGTGACTAGATGGAATCATCGCAGGAGCTTGAGTAGACCTGGCACTCCAGTAAGCAAACAGCAGCACATTTACTTCAGTAATAGGATATATACACTGCATATGGGCATTTTTCCTATTTACTGCTTCAGAATGCTTATTCCTAGCTGCTGAGACATTCTTTCATCAACATAAGTAAAAACATTATTTGCTTGAACTGGGTGAAATAAAATAAAACCCAACCCCAGACTAGGAAGTTTTTCTTCAGATTGTTTCCACCTTCCTTGGCACCTTTGATGTCTGACCCTTGCCACCCACCACCCTCCCTTTCAGTCTTCCCTCACTGGAATAGCCTCCAAATGAAACGATGGTACCCAGGACCAAAGAGGAGGCTGTGGTTTCCATAGATGACTGCCTGCTGCAGGCATTGCTTACTTGTGGTGTTTATTTCAGTCCCTCCTAGCTATGGTGCCTGGAGTTGGAAGGGTCAATCCACAGTTTGAATTGGCATGTTTTTAAGGTCTTTTCTATTATGAAATATTTATGAGAGGAAACAAGGTTGGACATTCCTGCAGCCAGTCCAGTGTAGGAACGCTATGTGCCTTCCTCCCCCAAACATGTAAATGCAGTCAGTTATTTAATGGAAGACTCACATACCTTGTTCCTTTACATTTCAAGTGAACTGTCAGAGGAATGTAAACATTTATTTGGAGCAAGCCCTCAGGTAAAGGATTACTATATACCGCAGAAGGAAATTCCAGGATGCCCACCAAAATTTATGCTGTGGAGAGAGCTATGAATAGAAAGTTTGTACACTGTTATGAATATGGATAAAATACATCACTCATGGCTGGGCTATGGCATGAAAAATTAAAAAACATATTTTGGATCACACAATATTTTCAAAAATATATTTAAAAGAAAATAAACATGGGATCTTGTGTGTTCGTTTACTGTTTGAAGTACCTTCGGGGAAGAGACATCAACAATTTTTCTTCCAGACCACTCACTTCTCTTGATAACTGGGGATTCTTTGGGAGAAAGGCAGAAGTCTCATTCCTGGGATCACTTCATTTCCTTAGCCAGTGACCATTTATTGGGAGACTGTGTTCAGAGCTATCAAAACCAAATGCATTCAGAGGGCTATGTTCAGTCTTAAAGGTCAGAATTCCTCATTCTCTGCCACCTCACAAGGTGACCTTTTCATGAGTGTTACATGACCCTTGTTCACCTTGCAAAAGAGTGTAATTAGCATTTTTATTACTATTATTCTACAGCCAGCCAGTCATCACTGATGTGTTATGGTGTGGTTAGCATCAGTGTCTTTTGAAGCGAAAGGACTTTGGCTAAATGTGTTAAAAAGAGATGTTAAAACTTTTTTCTGTGAGAAGGACAGCCTCACTGTGTAAACCAATGGCCTCTAGGCACCTCAGCAACTCCAGGCTGTGCAATGTAATTGTCCCGTATGTGCTCCAGAGCTTGCTACTGTGACCCAAAGCCACATAGAGCTTCTGCACTGCAAATGCCTGTGTCAGCCCCCTCTAACTGTATTTACAGTAGTGCTACACAAGCTCCCTTAGGTAGGAGTGACTTAAGGGGGGTGGTCTGCCCTTCCTCTGAGCGTATCCATTTAAGCCAGCTTATGAATTTGTTCTCTGGACCCTCCTACTGCCTTTTCCTCTCTGCTGTCCCCCTGCAGCATCTCCTTCCATTGCAGTTTCTTTTTGCATATGTTTGGAAGTGACAGGAGAACAATACTATGCTTAAATGAGATCAAGTAAAAAAAACATATTAGTAGTGAGAAAGGAGTGAGAGACAGTGAAAGACAACAGTATTTGGTAGCAGGAACACTTAGATTGACATCAGGCCCAACCTGTCCAGAGTACACTGACACAGAGGAAGGGAAGGGTGTGATGTGGGATAGTGAGTTGCTTTGATTATCTTTCACTATTATCCCAAAGCCAAGTTTATTTTGACTGGAAATTGCACTGGTAATTGAATAAGAAACTTAGTGAAACAAAAAGTTACTGATATATAGTCTTAAGATTCCTCCTGCCTAAGAAATGATAGCCCAAACCTTGCTCAGGGCTAGCTGTGGCCCCTGTGTTCAAGCTGAATATCGATGAGCTCACCAGCAACACATACCCCCCATACGCTTCTCTCCAGGTTTTTCATCCCCAGGATAATCTGAGCCACAAGTTTCCCACACCCACATGCCACTGTTGTTCTCCAGCCACCCCTCACGCACAGTGCCCAGTACCAATTACAGGGGTATAGTACAGCACTTCCCTCATGGGAGGCTCAATGCAAAGTGGTACCCAAAGTTATTGTCAGTGAGAGACAAGGAGGACTTGTGTTAAGCGATGAAACAATAAGATACAGCTAAAGAAGTATAACTTCTCTCTCCCAACATGTTAAGAAAAAATGGCTTATTTAGTTAATTTAGAATCAAATAGTACATGATAATTAGAGAAACATGTATTGAGTAAGAGCTTTACAGCAATGTAGGTGAGTTTCCAGGTGAGGCTGAATCATGTCTTAGAATAGGGGCAGGAATATAAATTCTGAAATTATGGCAACCAAAAGATTATTAAGATTAAATATTTAGAAGCTGGAAAGTGAAGACATGGCCTTTGTGATTTTTGCACTAATAGGCTGTTTCCTTTGAGCATCAAATGCCTTAGTTGTTAATTCTTAATCTGTAGCAGCTGTGCACTCTCTGACCTTACTGTAAAAGAAAAATGAAATACCATTCACTTCAGGCTACTGAGATTAAAAAATTCTGATGTTTGGGTGAGGCTTGCTTCTTAATGCAGCAAAGGGTGGTGCTGGAATGAAATACAGCAAGATAATGGTTTTAGACTACTCAGCGTCATGATACTGTGCATGTCACATATGATACAGCAAATGATCAAAGTGTCATTGCCATTTTCTAGCTAATAAATTTAGACAAGAAGCTTTCAATGGTGGTGGCATAGAAAGAAATTAAACTAATGTGCTCACTCACAGTCTGCTTCTTGAGGTACAGATAATTTGAATCCACTTTGAACTCTTAACATCCAATGAATTTTTAAACACGAGGCCCTGCATGAAATATCTGTCTGGCAAACCAGCTACCCAGTTTGATCTTAAAGTGCATCAATCACATCATTGTAGGTGCTGAAAAGTGGCATCAAAGTCCAGCACCCACATTTGAAAACTAAGTGTGGGAGCAGGAGAGGGCAGGGAACAAAGAGACTTTCTATCCTTGTGCCCACTTGCACAAACATCACAGCGGGTCTGAGCCTCTGCACTCTTGCTGTGTGCCTCTGTGGGTGTAAATCACATCAAAGAGATTCTTGGAAATACTACCCCGAGGAAGGCTGCAGCCTGCCCATGGTTCCTGGGTGGTGGGCCCCTGGGCAAGGCACAGCCCTTCTAATTATGTCCCATTAGGACCTCAGGGTATACCCAAAGTTAAACACTGCAGTTTGCATGGAAAACACAGTAAGATGTAACTGAACTGGCACACTTGGTCTGTTGTCTGAGGGCTGTAATTTGATAGGAGACTCTGTTTGTAGAGTGACATCCCATGAACATCCATGTTCCACTGTAGGCAACCTGCTCAGCAAGGGAGAAACAGAACAGACTGTCCCAAAGGGCTCCTGACCTGCTGACCAAATGATGACCAGCAGACCTTTTAAACCAAACCTGGCCAGAATCAGGCCCAGGCTTTTGTGAAAATTGTTTCGAGAGGAAAGATGAGTCATGCAGGAATTTACCGGCAAGCCTGCATCCCCTGGACCATAGCTGTTTCACCTGCAGGAAGGTTTACTGGGTGCAATCTGAATTTGGTGCACACCATTGATTTTTACAAAAAGTTCTGGTGTCCTCAAAGTGATTAACAGTAGCAGGTACCTCTAGATTTGCTTATGATTCTCCATCTCACAGTCAGCTGCTCCGTTTGCATATGGAGTCAAGCTCCCAACACATAAGTAACAACACTAAGACACAGGCAGCACTAAGAAACAACTGTGATTTTAAAGGTGACTTATGTCTGAGTTATATAATTTGCTATGGGATGCTTGCAGATGTGATGCACCTGCATCTTGTTCATTGTGCTCTGATTATACATCTACACAAACACTTTACTTTGAAAATTAAAGGCCTTGGGGAATTTTCCATCACTGTTATCCAACTTGTGGCCTCAGAACAACCTGAGCACTTTTGAGGTCCATTAAAACAACTGCTGTAACAAGAAAACATGTATTTGATTAACAAGAAAGAGCTGGCAGTTCTGATTCGCAAGGTGGGGGCTGGAAGCAGACCTACTTCCCCGGGAGGCAGGTGGAGGCAGGTGAAGGCAGGTGGCCAGGCAAGGAGAAAGCTGAGGGGGAACTGCTGCACTAGCTGAGGTTTTATAAGGGGTACAAGACTCAGGCAAAGCACCTTAAACTCTCCCAATTCAATATTTAAGCTCCTTAAGGATTAATTTATTTATTTATTTATTTATTTTAGGAAAATGTCTAGATTCTTTAATCAATTTTGTGATCTGGTGGCAGGAATGGGGTTTTCACTTATTATGTGGTAATGTTTACAATATTTACAGTTGTTTTATGGATTTTTTTAATCCCCTTGTTTGACAGTTCTCAATGGCAAATTCCAGGTACACCTATAAGTCATATGATCTTGTTCCTTCTTGTTTGCATAAGCACAGCTGTTCTTTCAAACTAAAATAAAAAAGGCTCAGGAGCAACTTACAAAATGAATATATGTACAAAATTTTATGCATGAGAACGTCAGATATTTTGAAGATCACGGAAACAGATGCCAATTAAGAATTAGCATAAGTTTATACAGCAAAACTATGTTGACTTGTTGACTAGGAGAGTAATAGGTCAGAAGATTTACTTGTTCTGTTGTTCTCACTGATTGCTCTTAATTTTTCTTTGACACTAGTTATAAGTAACAAACACTGTGATTAAATGTTAGTGTAACATTACCACATAATTCAGAGAATGAGCAGTGAAAGAAAGTAATTTTTAAGATAGCACAATTTGTTTCTTTCGAGAGAATATTGGTTCCTGTGGTATTTCTAGCCCAGTTTTGAAAATGCGTCAAGTTCAGATGGTTTTGTCACAGACATAGGATAAGCATCCAGATTTTACAGTTTTTCATGATATTTGACATCTTTAAAACTTCATGTTATTACTGTGAATGTCCACATTGATTATCACTGGATGTATGAGACATATTTGTATACACAGCTCTGTCAATACTGAATCAAAATTAATTGATGTTAGTTTATGAATAATGAGATCATAGGTGCCATATGCTTTTGTCAAAAAATTTAATTGCTTGCAAGTAACATCTTTATTGTGAATATGATGCAATTGTCTGTAGCATTATTATGACTGCCACCTTTCTGGGTTGCCAATATGCTCAAATGTAAAATACTCTGTCACTACAGGTGACATGCATTTGTTGTGTTGCTTTTGTGGCTTTTTTTCTCACGAGTGAAGGAGTGTTTCTCTTATTTTTGCTAGTGACAGTGGCTGTAATGATTTCAAGGAATTGTGTTAGAAATGTGTAATTGTATTTGAGTTCCAATAACTACATATATAATTTACATCCATGGGTCAGTTAATTGCAAAGAAGGAAAGACAACTTAAAAATATAAAAAAAAAAAAATTTGTTTGTACATGCTGCCATGCTGATGACACAGGTATTTCAGGGTGAAATTCTTCTGCCAGATCTAGCATGTGAGCCTGGTGTGCCGTAAACAGAAGGAACTGTTGTTTGCAGTGACCGCATTTTGAATGGGGAGATGAAGAATAGATCCTGTTTGACACAAGATAAAGTATAGACGGAGAGTGTATTCCTCCACAATCTTGCTTTTCTCTGAACCTGGATTTGTTCAGAAGGAGCTAAACTTCTCAGGCACCTTTGCACCTTCCCTGTTATAGTCTTCTTACCAGTGACTGGTCTCAGTGTGCCAGGGAGGGGTTCATTGCTGACCTACTGCCTCAGTTCATCGGCATGTGCCTGCCCTCCCTGCCCAGCACTCGGTGCAGATGGGTGGTGTTACACTTGCCCACAGCATACCAGTTAAATGCAATACTACTAATCTCATTTGTATGGTTTCATAAAAAGAGCAAACAGTTCACAGGAAACCTGACAATCTGCTCAGTTTACTGTAGAGGATAAAGCCCTAATTGTTACTTAACTCAGCATTTTCTGTTTCAGTTAATGAAAAGTCCAAGTTAATTGTTTGTGGATGAGTTGTTCTTTGCAATTTCCAGACTCTTCTGATTTCGACGACTGAAGTTGACCACAACAAACATGAAAAGATTTACTTCCTATAAGGCACATCATAAACTTCCTGGCAGAGCTGGTCTAGACTTTCTCGAAGTGTTTGTGGAATACGACTGTGGTCACAGACTTCGGCAGAAAAGTTTTACAGGGGGCGGAGGTGTCAGGAGGGGCCTGGAAGAAGGTCCCTGGATCATCACAGATTGTTTACCACCTGAAATGCTGAGTTCAAATATATTGTCTGCCAGCAGATGCCCTGGGGAGAACTCATCTCTTCCCCTGAAGTCACTGAGTAGATGTCAGCTTGGAGGAGAAGAGCTGAAAAGTATTCCTGATTTCTGTAGATGTTCCATACTTACCCAGTGGCTCAGTATACTGTTCATTAGCAAGGAAATTCTGACAAAGGCAAAGTTCACCGTTTCTTTTCCACGTAGATTTCTACCTTCCTTTTTAGTTCACCTTCAGTTATCTGGAAATTAAGAAGGAAATGCTTACATTTAGTGTCATAGGTCTGCATCACCTCAGAGCAAAGAACCAGTGACTGAACTCTATTTGCTCCTTAACCATAAAGAGGTTTGTTGGCCTCCTAAAAAAATGTCTGTGTGAGACTGAGCAACACACTTAAAAAGACATTCTGCAGCAACTCTAGTGTGATTTTATTTCAAGGCTAAAAAATCAGATAATCTTTACGTAGCTAGTCTTCCAGCTTGTGGAGTCTGTTTTTGTTCTTGTTGCTATTACTGGCTTTTAGTCTAACGTAGTCATCACTGATGTCACTTTTCTCTGAAGCGTGGCAAAAATACATGGGATCTGTACATAGGAATGTCTGATAGGACATAAAACTATCCCTAAATAAAAAAATGGCTTGATAAAATGTTGTGATAAAAAGCATATGGAATGTTACACAGCTTTACATAACTAATAACTTTCCTATCACAAGAAATTAATGCTGTTGTCTAGAGGAGAATTTTGCTTCCACTTTGATACTGAGATTGCAAGAGCTTTGTGTTCAAAATAGGTTTTTCTATTAAAAAATGTGCATCAGCTCAGGAAAGTGAATTGTAGAAGGAGAAGCTAAATATGAAGTTTTCCAAGTTTTCTCATTTTTTATGAAAACGTATTTTGAGCAGAGACCTAGGTCACCCTGCAAGTTCTGTCACCTTCCTGTGGAGATTATGTTAGGAGTACTGTTAACCTTGCAGTGAGTGAAAACAGATGGGCTTATCCAGAATATAGCTCCTGGGTGGCCTGAGTCACTTTCTAGAGCCACCTCCTTTCCTTGTCTAGAGATGTAAACAGTGATATCCATGCTGCTAGCTGGAAGCCAGAGGGATGAAACTGAGCCACAAGCCTGGCTGGCTGGCTGGCTGACTGGATAGATGGAGGTTTACAATGACCCGACAAACAGTCAGATTAAGCTGTAAACCATTTGCAGAATGAAGTGAGGTACTGCAAAGTTTAATTCTTGCAAGTCCTGTGCAGATGGGAGTCCCCTACAGCACTGTAATGTCCTTACATCAATATATGTTGTTGTGAAGTAAATGTCACCTGCTTAAACTGAACAAGTTCAGCCATGACTCCTCACAGACAGCTCTAAGGAATACGTGAAGGACCGCAGAGCCCAGAACTGCAACGTCTGCCTTCAACTTTTTAGGAATCCAGTTTATTTTGATTATCTGCCCCTGCACAACCTTCTTATTGTCTCCCAGTGTACTTTTTTTTTTTTTTTCCTTTTTATTCCTTATATATTTGGAAGAGAAAGAGAGGCAATGAAAAGGAGAAATGGATATAAGGCAGAAAGTCTCAGCATCAGCTACTATCAGAGTATCACCAGGTGGTCTATGCTGAGGTAGATCATAATTCAGTCTACTGCTCACTCTTCATGCAGCTTTCAGAGACAAAAAATTATAAACTTCTGTAACTTGGACTGTATTTACGTAAGTTTTCTCTCATTTTGCTTAATAACACTGGAATTATATACTACTTTTTTGATCAAATTCCATGCTCCTCCTTCCTGCAAAAACCGTTCTTCAGCTCTGTGTAAAATTTCTCCTTGGTGGATCCATATTTACAAAGATCTGACTAGAAGGACATCGGCAAATCAAATGTAGGCAGCAGATAAAGATAAGCAGCATGAAAAGATTTTTTGACATAGCCACAGATTTATTACAACGATTATGTTTTGAACTCCACAAGTCTGTTGCACCCAAATTCTTAAACTATCGTTCACTGAGGCATTGTGGCACATCAGAATTGTTTACTACACAGAATAATGTGTTAGCTTAAGTATTCTGCAGGATTGGAATTTGTTCCATTTAGTCCAAGTTAAATTATAACCTTGCTCATAATTTCTGCACATTTGCGAAGCATGTTTGCATGTGCATTCCTATAGCTTTATAAATAATTATGTTCCGAGTGTGATAGAAAATTTCCAGGGAAAGCACCAGTATTATTATTGAAAAAATCTTGGAAAGGATTAAGAATGTATTAATTGGGTTTGATTTACAAATATTTGCTTGTATTTTTATAAGCTCTGTGGAGGCATAGGGAGTATGTTAGGTATGTCTAGCACTGCAAATACATAGTGCTTTCACTGTATTATTTTTGTCACTTAGTGGTGAAAGGTGACATTAAAATGATTTAGTAAAATTTAGAAACTTGCAGAATCTCAGTTAATGAGATCTCTGTTCATTATTCTTGGCCCTGGCTCAGTTTACTATATGATGTGCCTTGTATCATGAGACTATGATCTAATTATTGAAGTCACTGGGCATCAATTTCAATTTGGCCTGATCTCTTGTTTTTTTCAGGAAGATGGGCTCTGAATTAATAGATCTTTGCTCAATCTGTTTGCTATTCTAACCTCTACAGCTGTAGCAGATCGGTGCTGTACTTAACCTAATATATCTAGTGAGCGTTTCCTCTGCAATAGACCCCGGTCCTTTTTTACATTTTTGTACTTGCCAATGTAATTATTAACTAATCTCAATAATGACTAATTTTACAGATCCTGCAGTAAGCCTTACTAAAGCTCTATTAGCCTTTTCCTTTTCCCCTTGAAGTCATACCACAACTTCAAAGAGAGAAGAAAACAGGATTTTATGCATTTGGAATAGTTAATACCACAGCACTGGATCAGCACATAAGCTAAAGCAGATAACTGAAAAGTATGGAAGGAGCCTTTTTCTATGAATATGCATTAAATCACTGATCTTCTAGCAAGTCATTTCTACTTCTATCAATCATCTTACCTCTATAGTTTATCTCCTTTTTGGAATTATCCATCCAGTAAGCCTCTGTGGCAAGAAGTGAACAAGACTGAAAACAGCCAACTGGGTATTAACCACTATGCTCTCCTTCAAAAGATGTCAAGATGGTGTTGTAAATTGCAAAACTTGTAGGCCCAGCTGCTTTATGAAAAACCAGATCCTCCCAAATATTAATTCAGTAATATTTTCACAACACTGTTTAATTTATTACTAAAAGAAGGAATGTGATATTTTACTAACATTTACTTAAAGCAGCATGGTTTTTTTATGACAACAGCTGGAATATAGTGAGTAACAGCCCTTCTATCACTCTTCAAGAAGCCAGTGTTGGCTTTCCACCAAAGAGTTTTGAAAGTATACTGTGTATATTGTACTTACGTGTCTAGCTTTGGCTCTTCCTTCTATGTTATGCTGCACAGATTCAAGAGAAGGTAGGGTAGAAAACTTGGCACAGAACAAAGGAAGGTGAGCCATATCCCGTGTATAAAATAGATCAGTATCTGTGGTTAATCTATACCCAGTTTCTAAGAGGCACAACAGACTTCTGAATTTTACCCAAACTCAGAGATACTTTTGAACACAATGCCTGTCCTGGGGAGTGGAAAGATATAGGATAGTGTATAGCATAACATAGCATAGCATAGCGTAGCATGGTGTGGTATAATACAGTACAGCACAATATAGTAGTTCTGCCATCCTCTAGGGTTTAAATCCACCATAGTAAATCTTCTACAGGTTAAATCCTATTTTCTGGATGCTTCTTGTCAAGCATAACCTGAGCTGCGTATTGAAGATAAATAAATAGCATCAGCATATTTCACTGAAAATCTGCTCAACTGAGCATAATTCAACAGTAGTTTTATTTTAACCAGTTCCAACTAATCTGCAGTGGTTACACTGAGCAGATGAAATGAAAAAGAGGCAGCTAACAGACACTGCAGGAATATTGTCCAGTACCTCATGAAAACATGTGGAAAACATAGGAATGTGATTTTTTTTTTCCATGTTCCTTGCCCTAAGTAATTAGAAGATGACATTACAGAGGTTTTGATTCCCTCACCATCATAAAAAGCAGGAATTCTTAAAATGGGAGATCAGCAATGAGTTTTCAAAAGAGAAAATGGGCTCCTCTGATTTTTTTTTGTTGTTAATTTATGCTTCCCATGGCAGGAGAATGGTGGTGTACCTGGCAATTTATCAAGCCAGCTGTCTACCCTATGGTGAGTCACTACCATACAGATCTGTACTTCATTGAGTTGCATGTGTCACTATGCTTGTGCATAGCTCTAGGTCACTTTGGAGAAAGCAGTAGCCTTTTAGATAAAATAATCTAAACATTGCATGTTTTTTCAAGTCATTCTCCAAAGAAAGAATATTTTCAAAACTTGGATTTGCTCTTCTTGCTCTTCTCAGTATCCCAGGAAATCATGAGCTGTTCCCAGCAACAATGAATATAAACCCATTTGGCTGACAGGAACTCAAAACAGGTCCCTCCCTGAAAAAAAAACAAATTAAACACTCATATAAATCTCAGAAAAACCATACCACTGATATAAGAAAACACATCAAGACCTCATGAATATCTTGTGAACACCAGAAACCACATCAAGCATGTGTACATAGAATGAGAGATGTCAGGCAAGAGCCAGGGGTTTTTTGAGCCGCAGTCATATGGTGTCAACGTAGACATCCAGAGATCAGTAGTGAAACATAGAAGTTTAGTCATGCAAAGTATATATAATTCCTCTAAGCAATGGTTTAAAACTCCCACTGGAATATTTATTTATCTTCATATTTGGAAAAGCTTATATTGATTACTGACAAGAAAAGTACGAATTTCTGAGCAAAACACAAGAGAAATAGTGATTAATTTTTAAACACATTTACTACTGGGAGGAAAGAACTTAAATAGATTACCCACATGCATGTTTGTTATCTGTAAGATAATGTTATCTGTGCTTCAGCTGCTGAGGGATGTCACAGTAAGTTAACACCATGAAACCTATGAAATGCTTGAGACTAGAGTCTAAAGCTCTTTAGTAGACAAAAGAGGAGTATTAAGGTAGCATTTAGTACAATTCCCACTTTAGAGAACTGTACTAAACAACAGTGCTTTCTGTGCTTTTAACACAAATACCATTACCCATCCACGCTCTACAGGAACCTAGTAGGGTGCCAGTGGTCCTAATACATGCTATCCATCAGGATTTACCTTGGAATTTCTGCCATGATATTCAGGGAAAAGAGAAATAACAGTTGGGGTGTTGAAACTCCTGTTTCAAACATTGGCTTCTTGTTTCCTCTTGTGCTACTGTCTGTCCATTTCCTTAGAACATAAACAGGAGCAGGAACACACTTTTCATTCTCTATCTGCATTGCGCTTATCATGGGGACAAAATGTTCCGGGCAGGTAAACATACTTATTATTTTTATTCTTCCTCATTTTTTTTGTTATTGCTTATTGAAACAACTATTATAAAGTAGAAATGGCTACATTTTAATTTGTTCCCACACAGAAAAGGCTGGAAGACAAATCTTCCATCTGTTCCATTGACAGATCCCATATGTAGCTGCTGTGATAGTCCATCATCAATTAAAGAAATGTCAACTCATTTTGTTAAAATGCTAAAACGCTCATCTAATGCAGTGCTTCCAAGTTTGATTGGTGGCCTAGCAACTGTCTCAGTTTTTCCATTAAATTGTTTATTCATATATTCTTAGGAATGGCTGGAAAGCTCTTGCTACATATGTGTGACTACATTTGCTACCCGCCTCCTCCATTTAACAAAAATAGAAGCATTATAAATGTCATAGCAAATATAAACACTCTTCTACTTCATGAAGAGTTGACCATTAATGTGGGGAAACATAATCATGCAACAGAGTGGGCTTAGTAGGCTTAAACATAAGCAGAGATTCCAGGAAACTGCTATGCCTGAGTCTGTAAGGTGAGGAGCTCTGGAGGCTGCTTGCTTGACAAAATAAGGCACCACAAGGATGGAATAGGGCTGGTTTTGTGCTCCTTAGCACCTGGACAGCATTACTTTGACACAGTACTGCAGGATAATCTGGACATATTTTCAGTGCTGGGAAAGAATTGTGGGAAGGTGAGAAGGCAACTGAAGAGCAGGTCATCTGCTTTGCGGTGGGCAAGTGAAGATAGAATCCAGGGCAAGGGCATCTGGAGCAGGAAGGGAAGGTGTGAGTGAGAGAGAAAATTGTTCCTTCTCACTGGGATTAAAATTCCAGCTTAGTTTTAGCAATCATAGGGATTTACTGCCCTTCCAGTTGATGGGATGAAACCCAATGGGTGTCCTCTGGTGACCCACTTTCTGGTCATGCCCCAGTGCTTGTAAGCTTTTGGTCTGAGAGATCTCAGTGATAGGAAGTTTATTCTGATGTGGTTCTTGAATGGTTTAGGAGATGTTTTGGAGGGAGGTTTGATGTAGGTCATGGAGCACTGATGTGGTCTGTCTGTGTTTTTCCATCTGTTTTTGTTCAGGGAGGGACCTAGTTTGAGTTCCTTTCACCACATGGCAAGTTCCTCATTGCACAGATTTTTGCATGATCCCCCTGCATTTTAGGAATGTCTAAAAGCCAGATTTGACAAAGTGTAGGAAGTGTCTGATCCTGAAGAACTGCTGGAAAAATCTCACCCAAGATTGAATGCCACCACCACCAGCATTAGCATATTAGCGGCTGGATTTCAGAAGGTGTTGTGTAACCAGGCTTCTCCTTGGGTTTTCAGAAATACTTAAGTATTTGACCTGCTTTGGTATATTTGAAATTTCTATTAGTTGCTTTTTGGGCACCACTGAAGTGAGATTCAGTACATCAAAGCCCAGCCCCTGCTCCTTTAGCTTGAAGCAGGCATAGCTGGGCCATTGGATGCTGGGTGGTCAGAAGTACCTGCTATTTTCTTCTGGAAGAGGTAGACACTGCCTGGAAGCAGACTGGCTTCCTGAATAGGGATCGGGGAGGACCACTGAAAAGGGAGCTGTTTGGGTTCTCTAAATACCTGCAAATGCATTTGTCTTTTTCCAGCAACTGAATAAAAATTATGAGCATCCTAACTGAATCTCCCCAGACCCTTTTGAATACCTGATACTACTTCTCTAAGGAACAACTGACCTTTCTATTTCCTTCAGCCTAAGATTCATTAATCTCTGCAATAAGAACATTCTTAAAGGATTTCTTTTTACTTTCCTCCTTTTTTTTCCTTTTCTGTTTGTATGCCTGAATGAAAAAACAGTCTATCCTAACTTAGAAAGCACTGTATTGTAAAATACAGCACAAAAGCCGCTTCTGGCATACTATCATGAAACCCCTTTGTCAGGTTCACTTTAGAGATAAAGTTTACAAAATGTCGTGTCCCATAATAACAAAATGAGACAAAAACAGAATTACAAAGCACAGACAATAAGCCTTTCTTAGATTTTTGGACAGCAGCTCTGGTGGGACTGTGAAATTGGAAGAGGAGATAGATAGGGTAGTATGTGGTAGCAGAAGAAACGGATGAAGTAACTAAGATAATTATGATATCCCATTTCCTTGGTGGATGACTCAGGATCTCATGACTCGTGTTTTCCATGATGAACCAAACAGCATGTACTGACTTTTCCTAAATTTATGTGTAGGCATACACAGCAAAATGATGGGGATTCTTGTGTTTGTTTTTTTATTTCCACTAGTACTTGTGTATACAACCACATTGCCTGCTGTTCCATAGACCATATAATTGACCTATGGTTAACTCTGGCTTTGGTAAATCTCCCATAGATTAGCTGTTAGCAGAGTAAAGAGCTGGAGAGGAAAGATAAAAGATCTAACGGTAGCTTGCCAACAAAATCAGTAGTTCAAATAGTAATTCAGCCTCTTTCTTGCAGTACATGTGATATTTAAATGGCAAGGAAAAATGATTGTTCCAAGAAGAAATATTAGCAGATAGGTAGGGACTTTCTTTTCCAGAGTCTGAAGAACTTAAAATGGTGTTGGCATTTTGCTACAGTTTAGTGGGTATGGGGGTGTAGGGCTGAGCAGGGTAAGCGTGGAGTTCTTTGATCTATGTGAATAAAAAGCATCATATGCTGTGGACCTGACAACATATAGCTTGGTGCAGATTGTGTAAATTTAAGATTAACATTATTATTTCTCTACTGTGCATTACCATTCTTTACTAGAAATGACTAGGTTCATGCAGCACAAAAGATAACTAAATCCCTATGTACAGAAATAATCCAAGAAAATCTTGGGCATTCTGGCATGTATGCACAGAAGACTCATCTGTAGTGTCACTAGTCTTAAAGATCTTGTAGACTTGCAACACAAAAGGGAAAGATTTAACATGAGAACCTTGAGGTTTAGCAGGTAACTGCTATTGTAAATCACCAAAGGTACAATAATTGTTTGCTAAGATAGAATGAACTGTGCTAAGCTATACTTACCTGGATGTTGTTGTTGTACACTGGCACAATAGCAGTAAACAGAAAGCAGTGCAATGGGTCTTTTCTTTTGTAAAGCTGATCAAAATGAGAGATTGTTATTAGTTACCCAGTAATCTTATGGAGCAGGTGGTATTTCTCAGGCTGCTCAGCCTGGAGAACAGAAGGCTCCACAGAAACCGTAGAGCAGCCTTCCAGTAGCTAAAGAGGGCCTACAAGAAATCTGGAAAGGGAATTTTTACAAGGACATGTAAGGATTGGACAAGGTGTAACAGCTTTAATCTGAGAAAGGATAGACTTAAATTAGATAGTAGGAAGAAATTCTTTACTGTGAGGGTGGTGAGGTACTGCAGCAGGCTGCCCAAGGAAGTTGTGGATGTTTTGGATGCGGCTTTGAGCAACCTGGCCTAGTGCGAAGTGTCCCTGCCCAAGGCAAGGAGGTTGTAACTAGGTAATTTTTAAGGTTCTTTCTTATCCAAACCATTCTCTGATTCCATGATTTCTTACCAGCACCTGACAAAAGAGAGGGCATGTATGGTGACCCTATTGTTTGGATTTGGGCTAAAATGTTGGAAAGCAGCATGTAGAAAAAAAGCTTAGCGTTCTGTATTGTTATGGTTTCATCCTTGTTACCATATAATCTTCATCTAGTTTATGAGCATTTTTAATCTACGATAAAAAGGGTTTGGTAGTGAAGTTTCTTTCATAAAGGAACCACAGCTACTGTTAAGTTTCCTTAAGTGGCTAGTAAGTTCACATACACTTGGTGAAGGTACATTTTTAGGCTAAACATTGTCTTGTCATCATTCATATTCTATTTCTGCTCCAGCAGGATGCAGTCATGTGCACAGCCTACCTGTGGAGAAGCACAGACATTGAAACTGCCCTTCCTTGAAAAACTATGGCCAATTTAATGGGCTTCTCTTGAACGAAAGTACAAAATGGGGAAAGAAGTGTTGTGAACTGAGGAGTGCAAGTACCAGTTGAGACTTCAGCAAAAAAATTTCCTAGACACAGTGGAGGTCTCAGAGAGTGTTGAGAGCCTTGCATGTTTGATGGAGGCTATAGGAAAGACATATGTTCTGTCCAAAAAGAGATGTTAAATCCTGTAGGTTAAAACAATGCTGAACTGCACATGCTAGCAGACTACCTAAATCTCAAGGCAGTGGAAAAGCCAAGGGAAACATCAGGGAGACTGTACTTTCTTAGGGAAAAGCCTTTAGAATTTAATGAAGTACTACAAGAGTGATGTAGGGATTTCCATAATTCACCGTTAAAACCTGGAAGGATAGTTTGAATATCTGGTAGAGTTGGAATTATTTTTAGTTACATTCTGAAGCCTCTAAGTTCAGAAGCAGGAGGATCAGAAAAACTCTCAGTGACAGACAATGCAGCAAGAAATTCTACTGCTATGGACATTTCCAAGCTGATACTGCGTGCGCTCCATTGCTATGTATTTCTAATCATTTGATTAGGCTGCTCAAGTCAAACATACAGTATCTTGCACAAGTTTCTGTTTCTTCCATCAGCACTTAATGGGTAAATCAAATTTAGGCTAATAGGAATACAATTAACAACATCTGACTTGCTGCTCCAGCTGGGATTTGATTATGACTGATTATGTTGCACACGTCAAGATCACTGCTAATCTTTGGCATGAGGAGCTGATTATAAGGGATTTTTTTTTTTTTACATCAATTATATTATTCTTTAAAAACTTCCCACAAACAATCTGTTGGCATGGCAAAATGTTTTCTAATCATTGATGGAGGTTTGGGCTGAAGCAAACATGTCGAGTGAAAAGATGCCAGAAGTTTTCGTAAGTATGATGACATTAAGAAAATTATATGCAGTCTTCTTTTCCAGTTTGTAAGAAGGATAGGTAATGCCTTGTCAAAACAGTCACCCATATGCTCTTTGCACTTTTCTAGAAACACAAACTGCTGCTTGTTTTCCAAATGGATTGTCATAAGGTAGATCCAGATTTGTTACAAGGCAACCTTGCTTTTACCTGTCCCTTGATCACCCTTGGAGCTATCATTTTACAGCTCACAGATGGAGCCTTGCCCAGGAGTCAGGGACAGTTTTACAAGCCATCATGCCACTCACCTTATGTAGATTCAACACTGGTAGTTGGAAGCTGTCAGATTTCAGGGATAGGCTTTTGTACTACTTTTGCATAACAGAGGAGAGAGCATCTATGGTCTGAACCTCATGGTGAGGAAGAGAATGAATGAAAGCAGTGACACCTTCTTGTTGTTCTAGGAAGACAAAGGTGCCTGAGGGCTCAGGCACAGATCCAGATAGATCCTATAATTTTTTTTATGTATTCTTCCACTATTCTGAAGTGAAAAATCTAAGTGAAATTTGTTGGCTTTGCCCCTATCTTGAGGGCTTTGATCACCTTTGTAGGTTTCCTTCCTCCTCTTTGTCTCAGCCACCTTCTGTAGTCTGAATTATTGACAAGTCTATGCCACAGACTTGCTTGAGAGGCTCCCTGCCACATCATGTGATGAGTCCAGTGTTTCTTATAAAAGAAAGGCAAGCGTTTTTTTCACTGAATGAATGATCCTCACCAAATTACAGCGTTCACCTGAATATGAGTGTGAACATTGTAGAACACGTGCATGTTCATTTGTAATTTAGTTTTTTAGGGACGGCCATTTTATATGTTTCTCCAACTATAATAACCTAGAGTTGAATGAACTTCTCTTCCTTGAAAAAAATGCTGACTTGTTGCCACAGCTCAATTTTGCACAGTTACTTTTCTTTTTGACAATTTATTCCTGCTAGGGAAGGAAAAAAGGCTTCCTAAAACTGTTTCTTTAAAATTATTAAAGAAGTCTTAAAAGTTCACAAATGCTTAAACGTGGAGTAGTTTTATTTTATTAAACATTTGAAATACTATATTTGACTTAATGAACTTCATTTGCCCTTTTTACTTGTCAAATGTTTGACACTGATCTCTTTTCATTTTGGTTTTACTCAAAAAGTTATTTTTGGTTATATTTAATTCCAAGGGACTGATAAATCAATTATGCATGATGTATTGGAAATAATAAATGAGACAATCTGCTTAGTGCCTTCATTGCTAAATTAAACACAGCTAATTAGATACAGATAATAACAACAAGTCTTCCAAAGCTGCATAAAAAACCATTAAAGAGGACATCGCCACAAGAAAGCTTTTCTTGCTTTTGCCCCTTGTCCTGTCACTACATGCCCTTGTAAAAAGTCACTCTCCAGATTTCTTGCAGGCCCCTTTAGGTATTAGAAAGCTGATGTAAGGTCTCCCTTCTCTTCTCCAGGCCGTCAGCTCGCTCAGCCTGTCTTGATAGGAAATAGCAGCAAGAAGTAAGTCTATACTTCTGGTTTATAACCTTCAGATCTGTAGCATGTAAGAGCAATTGTTTTTCCATCAACAAAAGCAACGAATTTATCACAGACAGAAAGAAAACGGCAATCTGTGCACAGTTTCTGGAGTGAATACTCAGTATCCTCTCCTGGGAGATGGAAAAGGAGAATTTGTCTTCCCTAACTTTAGTCAGGATACTTAAAAAATAAGTTGTCTAGGTGCTATTGAGTGGAGAATGGTTGACATCTCCAAGAATAATGCTACATATCATAAAATAGGTGTCACCAAGAAGTCTTTTGTACAGGCTAAATATTGACTTCTCTCTCTGTTGATGACAGAAGAAACATAAATGACCAGTTTAGACTAAACGTGTTCCTTGAGGATGACTGAAGTTAGGTGCATCCTACCTCCAACAGTCTCAACCCACACACAGTCTCCACTTTATTCTCCACTGTTACAAAATGCAGTTTCAAGACATTCTTCTAAAATGTCCTCCCTCAAAAATGCTCTTCGTTTCAACATTTCAAGCTGTAGCTGCCTAAGGCTAGTCTGGGAAAAGCAATCCTAGCAGTTCTCATAGATCTGGGCAGAATTCCCACAGATCATTGTTCTTTCCAGTCATTATCTCCTGAACTGCTCTTGAGTCAGTGTGCCTTCGTATATCACACATAAGCTTATTCAGAGTCCCATGCCTGCATTACAGGCAAGAAGAGCTACCATAAAAGGAATAAAAGCCATATGCAACATGCTTAAGTACTGAACAGATTACTGATTTGTGGCATCATTACTGATTAAGAGAAATTTTGGATTTCGGGAGAGGTTCATAATTTGGCGTTTCCCTACTTAAGTCCTGAAATTCTAGCTAACTCGTGGTGGTGACATGGTACCCTTGCTACTCAAGTAATTGGAACTTCTTTTTATTCAAAATGGTAGCTTTCTGAAGATGGGCTGCATAAATTGACACAATATCAAACTAGCACACTAAATGTAGGTGCAATTGAAGGAAGAGGCATTGTGAGATTCCCAGTACCCAAACTATTCAAAAGTTACTGCTACTATTGTTACAATTTTTGTTGTTGTTATTGTCCACATCTACAACCACATCAGACATCTTTTCCTCTAGAATAACTTTCTTGGCGACTTCAGCAAAGAAGCTGAAAGTTGGATTGCCACAGAAACTGGAATGTCTTCTCATAGCGAAAGATGTTTCTACAATAACAGACTGGAGGTATGTTGGTAAAACAAGAAAGTATTGGTGCTGCAAGTGCTTTTACTATTCTGGGAATTTATAAAGGACTCAATGCCTACCACTTCAGTCCTATTCCTGAGCACAACATTCACTTTAAATTATGCATATACCCACAAGTATGTATTTGCCTACTCAACAGAACTATTGTTATTGCTTAGAAAGGTGTAATGTAGCTTAGCAAAAGTAAGAATTGCTCCAGAGCTCAAATATTTTGAAGTTTGGAAGATGTATATAAACTAATACCAGTTGTAATAATAATGAGGATAAAAAAATACATCACATGTTGCATTAGTCGGCCTGTTGTTAACCAATCAATCACATGAATATTGAAACACTCATGTGACTCTTTTTGTAGTATTTCTGAGCTGGCTGAGACAGAAGATCCCTGGAATACATTCAGGAAATCCAGATCTGATGAAAATGTCTGTTTCCAGAACAGGGAAGCTTGTAAGTGTATCCAAGCTTTTGGATGCTTAACCAAAGCTAAAGTTCTGCAGTATAACCATTAATGATTGGTACTATGTGAAACCATCATTGTGAAATTCAGAAGTATGAAAAACTCATCTGGTTTTACTATAAAGTTTAAACTCAACCCTCCTACATTTTAAAACTTAAGTTCACCTTCTCGTTTACATCTCACACCCAGGGGAAATTATACCTTCCGACATATGTAATGTCAATGAAGAGAGTTTCTCATCAAGGTGAAAGTGTTTCAGCAAAGCCTGTTTCAAAATTAAAACTTCCCCCCCACACCCCGCGAGGAATGGCAAGGTAGACAGAAGGGAGCAGTGGAATATAAAAATAAGATTTTCATTAAATGCTGAATGCTGAGCATTGCTATTCCAGTGCCTTCCTTCTTTCTACAGACAGCTTTAACCTATTTTCACCTACTGACAGCAGTGCTTGCAGTATTTGCATGAGAAAATCATGGGTGGTCTTTGTCTTGTTCTCATTAACTGGAGGTCAGCAAGAACTCAGTGGTGGAGATTATAATTGAGATGAGTCCCCAGAATAAGGAGAAGCTGTCAAGCATTAGAGAAGAGAGTGTGAACAAAAGAGAGCAAGTCCTCAAATAAAACAAGGAATGCAAAATAGTGTTGTTTCCTGGAGTCTTGCATTGGTGCTGCTTCTAAGCTGGAGTTGGAGGTCCTTGCACTCCCACACCTCTTCCAGGAGATTCCTGTGCACCACTTCTTTCCCCATACATCAGCACTTCAGAAACTCCTTGAAGGTCATTAGGTTCTCACAGATCAGACAATCTGTTCATCTTAAATTCCCTTTTCCTGCCCAGGTCCTCTCTCTTTTCTCCTTTTCTGGTCCCTACCATGAGAGGCAGCCTGGATGCCTCACACTTCTATCCCGCTTTAGAATCCCTTGCATGTCAGTGGGTTAACACGTTTGGGGAAGACAGTCAGATGTAAGATGGGAAACTGAAATGTGTGAACGCGGTAACAGCTGCTATCAATCTGTTTTGCCTAGAGATGATACTAAGCCATTGGAAGCTGGTACCAGTATTAACTGCATGCTGGAGTTCCATGACTTCCTAGCCTCAACAAATCATTTGGGTTCGTTCCATTGACATTCAGATTAATCTCTGAGATTTTGGAATTCATTCCACTTACTGAAATACAGAAGTGGTAAGAAACAAAGATTAGGTTTTAACTGACTTCAGCCACTGATAATTTCAGCATTTATAGGACTAACAGAGACCTCATGAAGACTGAGTAAGACCATGGCTCTCACAAAGGCTCTTAATATACTCTGCTATATCTTGAGCTTGCAGGATCTTTCTTCAGCCTCTTATTTTAAAACTAAGAATTTATATTTATATCCATTCTGGGTTTCTCAGGATGTTGTGTCTGTGGCTGACAGCTCAGCTTAGTCCCAGTAGCACCTCTTCAGCAGTGGCTCCAGCCTAGGTCCTGTTCCAGCTGGGCAGACTGAAGGTCCCTCTAGGGCCCTAGAATTGTTTTGAAGGGACTCGTTCTCTTCCCAAAAGTGACTGTGTGGCCTACCACCCCCTTCAAGTTCTGCTTCTACCAGCACAAGATGGTTATCCTGCATTTTGTACAGAGGTTTCTCTTATAAAAGATCAGGCAAGATGCACAGCAAAAATGTTGGCCTCTGGAGTGAGGATTACCTGCATGTGAATCTGTCCCTGGATTCACTCCAAATCACCCAGACCGTTTTGGAGGAAAATTATCTTGGTTTCACAACCCGCAGAGGGTGTGACATTTCTCTTCTTCACAGTCACATTGTGAGGCAAGTTGAGTAACATGTATCCAGTACTTTGGGAGTTACAGTGGAAAGTATTCCTATAAATGTTTCCATGATATTTTTCCTTAATTAAACATTTCACTTCTCATACTAAGAGATTCCCTCAGCAATAATCAACAGAAAGAGCCTGAATGTACCTTTGGTCATGGGCAGAAGAATATTGTAAAGAAGACAAGATTTTCTAACCTTTTTTTGTCACTTCCCACTCCTTTTGCACCAGATGAAGGTGAGGGTGTTGAATGTCTCCGCAACTCACCAGCAAGTTTAGACGCCAGGTACTACCTCTGACTGCAGCAAACACATAATTCTGACATCTCGTGGGTGAGAAGGATGACGTTTTAGTGAGCAAATGTTTCCCCTGCTTTCCTTTCTTGGTTTGTGATTTACTTTGCGGGGCAACCGAGTACAAATGCAGATGGATGAACACTAGATGGAGACAGATGCTCCTGCCATTGGGTGTAGAAGATTTCCTGTGGTGAGCTGACATTTCCTATCAAACAAAGAGCTAAGGCTAATGAGGTGCTGACTGTTCTGAAGCAGCAGGAGGATTTAAGCATTAGAGAGGTTTTACTCCCCCCACGTCATCTTAGACCTCAGCAAGCAGCTTTTTAACGGCTAAATTTGAGCTTTGCTGTCATGTGAATGTCGTATTAGTTCACAGCAAAGATGCAGGGCATATGGGACATTACATAAATCAGGTGGTTTCAAAGGGGTGAATCCGAGGAATGGGCAACTTTCATTAATCTCCTTCTACTTTGTTGACTCCTGCAACCAGAGGTCTTTGATAAAACCAGAATTGCATTTGTCTTTTGTGACCCACCTTCACTTTTACATAATATACTTACTGCAGCACTAGAAGAAAGCCATATAAAAGAAGAAGTAGGTCAAAGGTTTGGTGCTGGGATGAGAAAGATGTCTGGAATTTTAGCACTTTTTCAGAATGTATCAAACTATCCACCTGTCTGAAACTTTCATCAGTCTTGTGGTAAAAACCCCATGTGTAAGCAAGGCATAATAGATAAAGGTACGTTAATAATCTGGGTTAGAGATGTCCTTGTCCTCCAGATGAGCATCCATTAACATTTTGGTTTGAAACCCAGATGTGGGTTTGAATACGATAGTTGGTACTTGATTAGAAGAATAATAATTAAAAAAAGAAGCTACTTACCAAGCAGTTCTAATCTCAAGGGATGTCCAGTTTCCAGAAGCATCCCAAAGGTTTTGCTTGTTTTGGGGTTTTTTATAACTCATGTCTGAGTTTGACCATTGACAAAAACTGAAAGAGAAAACGGTCTGGAGTGGCATAAGAGCTGACCTGTGGGAGGCAGCAGAGCCTGGTAAGGGAAAATGGATGCTAGAGGCCGTGAGCCCCCAGCTGAGTAAGTGTGAGTGACTCACGGCCAGATCGGCACCCCGGCTGCAGTCTTTCACCCGGAGGTCACTGGGAAGTAGCTGACACCTACGTAAAAAAAGGGGAGATATATTGCTGGGATGTAAAGTGAATAGGTGTCCTCTGCCAGCTGACAGCCTGTCAGCCGGTAAGGTTTGTGTGTCCATACCCGAGACTCAGCACTAAGTTCTGCTCTGGCCCTGACCAGTAATGTGACCTTGAGAAAATCTTTTTATCAAGGGCCTTTGCTTGCTCAGAACAAGAAAAAGTTATTAAAAAAAAAAAAAAAAGAAAAAAAAAAACCAACCAGTTCTGCCCGAATCAAAGTGAAATAAAACCAGCATGTTCTAGGTGGCCCTGCCTTGGTGGGGTGGTTGGACTAGACGGTCTCCAGAGGTCCGTTCCAACCCTGACAACTCTGTGATTCTGTGATTTCTCCTGATGTAAATGAAATCTTATGAAATGTGATGGGCAATGCTGTACCTCACAATGACAGGTAAGAAAAGGGCTTACAACAGAGGGGAAGAATTTACAATGTTGGATCTTTATTAAAATCGTTTTTCCAGGCACATGTTATTTGACTTTATTTGTTTATTTATTTATTTATTTATTTATTTTTTAGGAGGAATGGCCTGAGCATGCATTTATAGCATACCTAAGCCACAAGATTTTGGAAGTCTATCTTTATGTCACAAACAAGTGTAGATACAATAATCGGCATCTAAGAAGAAAACAATGCAGTAGGGGGGAACAGCTGGTGTTTGAACTGGTCATACCACTGAAACTAGTACATTTCATGGAAACAAAGCCAATGAAATAAAACACAACGTGGTGGTAAGTACATTAGCCAGACATGCTGGAGTTAAAGTCCATTCTCAGTCTGACTTGAAAGCATTTGCAGTGAAAAACTAAACTGAGGTTCAATTCAAACAAAATCGAAGACTGGCACAACTCAGTTTTGTCAGAAATATGGGGAAGATTTTCCTATCTTTTGACTGCAGAATGAAAAACAGTATCTGGTACATGATACCTTCTGAACAGCTCTGCAGGTTTTTTGGCTCTTACCCTTTGTCTCCCCCATTCCCTGGCTTTACAAGCAAAGAAAACATAGGGAAGCTATCAAGGAAACACATCTTTTTTTTTTGGAGGGAGCACTCCAGTCCACACAAACACTTGCAGCTCAGCTCTGAATTTCATTCATGTACTCAGTAAATAACTCCTCTAGCACTTGTGCAGTGAGGTAGGTTGGTCTGACAAAGGAGTAAAAATAAGGGAACTGCACTGAACATAGAAGTAAATGTAGAATCAGAGGCTCTGAGGTAAAATCCTTCACTACTGATTAGCACCAACAGAAGAAAAGTAAATGGAGATTTGGTATTCTCAAAAAGCTGTTACGTTTGCTTCCCTTTGGCTTTTTAGGCACTGAGAAAGATGTGACTTCTCCTGAGAAAGGGCTTCAAAAGAAAGTAGAAGAAAACCATTATTTTTGCCTAAGTTATAAAATTGTAGATCAGGTGTGGTGAGAGTTCTGTGGGGCCTGCAGTTCTGATTTCAGAAATGACAAGTTCATGTATAGGCAGTCACCTGCTAGTCTAATACTTAATCCCATAGAATATAATGTTTGTTATGACCACAGCTTCAAAACCAGGGTCTTATTCTATTAAATAAGGCATTCTATCTTTTTCTCTCAAAAATATATTGATAACTTGATAACCCTTATATATATATATATATATATACACACGTAATATTCATCTTCCTTGGAAAATTGCATAAACCCAGCTGCACTGCCTTTAACTCAAGGGATTAATTAGTTCCAATAGAGGCAGTTGAAAGTTTTCTGAGATTTGTCTTAGATAAGTATTCCAAAGACTGATGCTTATTCAAAAGTTGCCCAAACTATGCGAACCAGTTTGGCACAGAAATACTGAAAGATTAAACCTGAGAGCTTTCCACTACATCCTGGAATGACTGCCTTTCTTGTAGTGAGAGATGCTTGATTGCTGCAGACACAGAGTTGGAGAATATTTGTTCACATTCCAGCGTTCAATTTCTCTTTACTTCTTTTCCTTGACCATATTCACACAGAGAATCTTTTATTTTTTCATGTCACTGTTTGAGAAATGTCAGTTCTTTGCTTGTATCTATAACTGAAAAAGGGTGCTTAAGCACAAATAATTAACTTGCTTAGAAACTTTCAGCAGTCCAGTCAGAGAACAGAACCCACCCCCCAAACAATGAATGCTGAACAGGCAAAACCAGTATTCATGAAAATCCAAATAATACAAGCAAGACTACCAGCATTCAGATTACTATTGATATACATGTATGTAGAAACTGAGCTTGCTGCAACAGATTTTTGGCCATAAAGTTTAAATATGTCAGATACTTTTTCTTATGTTTTTGCCATCTTCAGTAATTCAGACTTACTTTAGCTCTTCTCTGAACCTGAGAGTGTGAAGGGTTATTGACAAGGAATGTTTAAGGGTGACTGTCACTAAGCTAAAGTATAGTTTCCCTAGCTTTTAGATTATGTTGCAGAACCCCATTCTTTACTCCGACGCTTTAGTTTGTGTTTTCAAAGTAAATTCATATTTTGAAAACTAACTATCTATCTTTGCCAGTTTTACTGTGTATCAGAAAGGGCCTTCTCTGATATTACCATATCAAATCCTTAGAGAAACTCCAGGGGAAATAAAACAGTGTTGAGCCCCAGCTCATCAGCTTTAATTGCACCAGCACAGACAGACAGGGACCAGACATAGTTTCTTTACAGCATCTCAAAAGACAGTGATGGTGGTGAAAATACTCAAATTTCCATGAATTCAAGTTATATCAGAAATTTAGACCACTCAATGAGCCAGTTGCTGGAGTCCTGAAGAAACCAGATATGATGTTCCTGTTGTTGAGGAAAGAAGGTAGTGTTAGGAAAATACCAGTTGTCGAAAGACTAGTCCCTCCACGGGCCAGGCGTACTCTGTTATCACGTAGGATACAATGCTACCTGTTTAAGGATGGTGCCACAGCACTCTGCTTGTTTGCAGGACTAAGGAAAGCACTGTCTCCCCAAATCCCAGTGCCTTTTAAGACAAGTCCTGGAGTGATACACACAGTGCCCTGACCAGAGGAGTGGCCAAACACATAAAGTGGAAGCAGGACAGACAAGAGACAAATACAAGTTCTGTATAAGTTACAATAAGCACTTATTTGTAAGTAAGTTTGTTTTTTCTTACAGATCACCCCCTTTTTAAGGTGCAATTGCACTCAAGTTATTTGCCAGAGAAGAGGGGAACATGGTTTGTAAATCAGAGAACCTGTTTCCTCTCTCAAGCGTGCGTCATTGCCTTGGGGGACTGTTACGGTAACCAAGCTCTGAGCGAGTCAGTCCTGCTGTCTAGCCACAAAATCTTTTCAATACAAACACTGCTGAACACTGCTCCTGAGCATGGTAGATGTCTGCAATCAGCCACTGTCTGACTACTGTGTTTGTCTCATGGACTGGTTAGTACTTTTGGGTGACAGTAGATATCTAGGCTATGAAGTAATGCTGCTGAGAAGAAGCATATAGACATGGAGATTGGTAATGTCTCAGAGGAGTTTACTAATCCTTTTGCAGCATAGTCAGAGACAGGATACATGAAATCAGCAGTAGGCGCAAGCTCTGGAAGATTTGGTTATGATTAATCTTTCATGGTGGATGAGTATCTTCTGTAGCTCATTTGCTCCTGTGTAGTTTTGATAAAACTTTCATAGACATGTTACAGTCTTCCTCAAAAAAACTGATACACTATTTCCAGTTCTAATAGCTGTAAGCAAAATACCAGGCACCTTATCCAGTTTCCACTCAAGCTTCCTTTGGAGCCAAGAGGAGTTTGTCTTGAACAAGAACAAAGAATCTGAGTATCTTGCTCTACTTATCTGGGGGCTGTCACCACTGGCACGTGTGAGTGACCGTAATGCCTCTGATGGCAGACAGCTTAAGTTCAAAACCCCTCCGCCCTTCCAACTCCACTGCTTTTCCTATTAGCCCCTGCTCTCATTAATATACTGAACTTTGTATTGCAAGGACAACTGGGTAAACAGCGGCAGGGCAAACACAGGTTACTCTGGTGTCAGGTGTGAGGATTTTCTCAATACCGAACTTACACCAACAGCCAGTCAGTCACTTGTGCTTGTTCAGCATTGCTCATTAGTACCAAACCAGATTTCTGTGTCCTCTGTGTCTTGCATGTGTTTTGGTAGTTCCTGAAGGTCCCAGCTGGGGTCCAGACCATGCTGTGTTGCAGCGAGGCACATGGCCCCAGTCTTTCTACTGCAGAGATTACTTTAATTTGTGGTTACTAGCCCTGCTTCCACTCACTGTATTTTCCTCAGTGAATGACTGAGTAGCTTAGTGCCTTTGCTATATGTTGCAGTTATTCAAGTGATACAAACCTTTGCCTGATGGAAATTATCCCCACTCCGCAAAAGATATACTTCTGCAACTTCTTAAAAGGAATGTAAACCTGTAACTAAGATACAGCTGTATTTCCATGCAAAAGCTTGTGTTCCATCTTACAAAGACATTAAGGCTGTCTGACTTACTCCAGTTTCATCTTGTTTCTAAAAGTAAATTACTCTGCAGCAACTGAAGTATTATCACAGGATTTAGCCAGCCAAAAGGAGATTTATGAATAGTAAGTGCTGAAAGCAATGTATTTCCAGGAAATAGATTGTGTAACCTATGAATGTATCTTGTAGTTTAAATAATGGGCTTGCTAAAGAAATGGAAGCCTGCCCTAGGCAACTTGTGAGCAGACAATTGTGTTAGATCAAATAGATCAATAATTTACTCAGCTACTGCAGAAAATTATTCGAGACAGAGGAAAGGGACAATATTATGTTCTTAGCTGGCTATGTTTGTCCAACTTAGTCATTAGACAGTTATACTACTATTACACTTTTTTATACTACTATTATACAATTATACTACTATACCACTACTGTACTTTGACAAGAACAGTGTGTGCTCTTCTGGCTCCAGCTACCCACTGAGGCAATCATAATCCTGAGTAGTTTGTGCAGCCAGCTGACCATGGAAGCAGGGATAGCATAGACACTCTTGCTCCAAATATAGGGTGTCCCTTTAATGTACTTACTGGTGTAAATCACAGCTGACTACAATATGTGCAGTACCACAAAAATGGTGAAAGTGCTGAGGGTAAGCTGTAACTGATACAACTGCACCTGTGAAGATTTTGTAACTCTGAAGTATGGCACAGTTTGTTTTCAAAAAAATTACGAATGTGGAATCATTCATTAGAATGACTAATGCTGATATTAGGACTAAAAAGCAGAGGATATTTGTTTGACCCAGATTTTCCCAGTTACCACTTTGCTCCCCTACAGTCAATCTCACCTCCCTAAAATCTACTCATTTTATGTTTTAGTTGTCATTTTTTGATTAGTGTAGAAGTGCACAGTGCTGTACAGACACCTCCTTTGTTTCATTGAGCATGTAGGAACAAGAAGCTTCTTCCTGCCAGAAGTACCAGAGAAAAAATGAAGTGAATTGCCTTGGTTAAATACTGTGCAATACATATCCAGCAGATCATTCTGGGCCTTGCCACTTGCACAGCACATTCTCCAGGAAATGTTCAGAGGGAGGAAAAAAACAAGGGTGGCCAAATGTATGTAGAGTGAAGTATCAGAATTAGTGGTAACATTAAGAAGGAGGAAAACTAAGAAGAGAGAGAAAGGAAAATAATGTGTTTTTGGGCAAAATGCTTTTGGAAAAGAAGCTTTTGAACAGTAAACAAACACTGTTTTACCTTGCTTTGCCCATCTTCGTAATAAAATTTTCCTTCTGCTGGGATCCATTCACAAGTTGGGAGGAACTTCTGAGTTAGGCTAACTTCTCAAGTCAGGAGAGGTAACAGTATGTTCTCAACATGCCTCATCCTTTTCTGCATTTTTCCCCATTAGCAACCAAATCTGTTAGACCACACCACTTAGGAGACCTTTTATCTTCTCAACATATCCACTGCGTTTCACGCAGATGTTTCCCATGCTGAAACCATGCCAGAGAGATTTGTGAGAAATCTCCATCTGTCGTATGAGAGTCTAAATGCCACAAGGTAGCTAAATCCCTTATCCAGTCTGACTTGCCAGTGAGATGACTCTGCAGACAAGATGTGAAACTGTGTGGGCTGGATTTCTCCTGCAGGCACATTTCCACTGAAAGGCAATTGCTTTTAGATGAACACAGGTCCATGGGATGGCAGAGAGTCTGTTCCTCCTTGAATATTTGTCTTTGCACTGTCGGTGACCTGGTTTCGCACTGGATAGTCTGGTAGCAGATGGCCTTTTTCCCTCAGGGAAAAGTTTTACAAGATGAATTGGAAGAGTTAAAAGTGGTGAGCCAGATTTCCCTGGATAGGAACAATTATTTTTCTTCAAGAAAAAACTGACTTGCTTGCCCATCAGCTGGTAAAAAAGGACTCTGAGACAGAACAAGGAGGGCTACTAATCCCTTTATTATGAAAACAGTGAGACCCTGTATCTCTGAAAGGTGGGTAAGATGTTATCTTTGAGAGGTGGTACGAAGCACATGTTAACAGAGATTTATCAGTTTATTTGCTCTCTGAAAAATCACAACACTGACACAATTTAAATTGAATCTTTTCTTGCCTAGATACAGGTAGGCAGGTTTGAATATATTGGTCTGGATACTGTCAAATTCTGCATACTAAAGACCATGTCAGATACAAAAACCAGTCAAGATCTGCTGCTATTTTGCAGATATTTCCAGAAAACCCAAGTAAAAATACAGCCTTGTATCACACATTTTAGTATGTCTTATTCTTTCCTTCTCCAGCTGGGTGGCTGTCTCACACAAATGCCAAGAAATGAAGTACAGTATGTACTGTACCTGTAGTTTATGCATCTATTATTTGTGCAGATTTTTTCCAGGAGTAGATCATTTTGGGCAGGAATTGGTTGCCAGCTAGGAAAGGAGAGAAGGAAAAACAAAATAATGTCCCTTAGGGTGGGTGGTACTAGTAAGGAGAACATTATTGGTCTGTGCAAGGCAGCAGGATCTGTGTTTGGTGGTGTCACTGACATCTTCTCTGAGCATGGCAATAGAGGAGAACTATTATGGGAGCCACAAGTCCAGCATGCAATTAGGGTTAGGTAAAGGAATTGAGTAATCCTTCAATGGTTGCTGTTATATAACTTGTAAGACTGTGCCCAGGGAACAGAGATGTAACTTAATACTAGAGCAGCAACTCTTAACACTGTGACTGCCAAAGGTCAATTAGTATTCCCACTAAAAACTTTATTTTGCAGCTAATTTAGAACCCAGAGACTTTAATTCACAGCAGGCTAATGCTTGGCATACACTTTTTTTTTTCTACTTTGAAAGTGGAATTTGTGGAAATTAATTAGATAACAATAAAAATATAACTATTGTTATCATTAATTTAGACCCAGACCATTCAAAACACTGAAAGAAGCTTGATGGTTTTAGGCTTGTACTTTCTTCACTTAACATACGTTCAATTTATATCTCAAAACATGAATTCCAATCACTGTTCTGGAAGCCTTTTTTCTTCACAATCTGTCTACCATTCTGCATAATATAGACTTAATTTACATCCCATTAATTTATTTTTTATCTAATACATTAATTCTGGTTTCAATACCTAATAAAAGAACATTTGAAAGAAACATTAAATTATTTCAGTTTTATAAGACTTCTTTTTTCTTTCATGTTCCATGGAATATTTTCCATTCAGGTTATTTTGTTAGCACTGTTAACCATTCCTTTGCAGCAAGATCTGTCATGTTTTAGTTGTCATCTACCTAGAGATTTTTGCTATAGTGCCACTCAATAGTAATAATTCTAATTACATGGAAAAACTTAATTTGAGCCCTAAATGAGTTTCTGTTTATAATGCACTCTTGTTATAAATTACTTTATTATTTTATTATTTACCTCTGTGGCCAACAGTAAAATTAGGAATTTCCCTGAATTTGGAAATATTGCATAAAGCAAAAATAAAACCAAAAAAACCCAACACACAACAGGTTTGTTTGATTAAGGTGACAGAACTGGATACATTAGACAATGACTTAATTCAAACAGATTACAATTGACATTTGGTCCTGAGCAAAATGGCATAGGGGGAGGGTCTATGGGCTGTTGTACTCTACAGCTCACCCCCAAAGGAGGTACACAGCACATGCCTCAAGTTAACAGATCTATCACAGTGTAACACTGTGTGACCTGGAAGCCAAGGTCTTAACTTATCTCTGCCTTCATTGCACCATTTGGAAAGGTCAGGTACAGTCAAGGCATACGCTAAGGGAAGATTTGTACTTTACTTCAAATAGCCACAAACCTGGACAAAGAAAATAAAGACCAAGGATACGTCTCATTACTCCTAATGTTTTTTTGTAGGGGTTGTTTTTGTTTTTTTTTTTTGCTAATCTATGGAACTGCATTGAAAACACTTGAAAAACATGGAAATGCAAAAATTCATCAGTCTACCACAAAGAAGTTAGACTTTTGTCCCTTTGCTCACTTAGCCTCATTCAGTTCAGCAACACTTTTTCAGAAGATCTATGAAACAGGACCATAGTCTCCCTATGTTAGCAGTTCTAAGATGGGGTTGTAACTTAGAGATAGTAGTTGTGCATGCAATGTTTCAGCTGAGTTGGGATGGGTAATTTTATTCTGTTTTAGCTCTTGTCCTTGAGAATTATTGAAAAAAAATAAGCTATGTAAACATGACTGTTGACATTATGCTGAAGGGTTATCCCAAATCAGATTATGGAGGTTTTGTGTTTATATGAGTTGCATAAATTCATAACCATCATCTTCACAAAAAAAAAAAAAAGAAAAAAAAAAAAGAAAAAAGAAATTATGAAGGATTATTTACAAGGTCATTTTTCTTTCAAAGGTACTTCTGTAATAGTGTTGCATTGTACCCCTTCATGACTTTGCAAAATGTTTTATTAATCAGATCTTTCTTATTGCAATTATTTGACTACTGTGCATGTTTACATTTAATAGTCTGTGAATTTACAGAAAAAAGAAAACCAGACATTTAACATAAGAAACAAGCTTTCAGTGCTAGAGTGTAAATAGGAAGGGGAGAACTAAAGAAAGTAAGTTAAAACCTGTTATAATCATTTGACACAAGGAAACATTTAATTTGGTTTTTGTTCCTATTCCAATGTATTATAACATTATTGGAGTTGACTTCATAGGTCAAGTGTCACTAAGAAACTGGATATTTAATTTAGCCTTATGGGTTTCAAACCTGCAAGAGAGTCAATATTTATCGGGGACATTACATTCAATAATTTTGTTTTCTACATCTTCTAACCACACCGTAAAACTAAGAAATCAGTCAGAGGTCCACTCAGCCTACCTCAATCTGTAACAGTGTGTACCAATCCAAACTGCCAGCTGCCAAAAGCAAAACAGAGCTAGCCTTGTTAACTTATTATTAAATATTTGGGTTTGCAGATACTGGACTACCTATAACCAAATTCAAGTTTTGGTGCTGGTTTTCAACCTATTTTTGGACTTTCAGTCTAGGAATTGAAGAATTTTCCTGTTTTTTTCTAATACACGTTAATAAAAAAATAATCTAAGCCATTCCTTCTGTTTCATTACTTTAACCAGGTGCATTCTATTTCTTTGCTCCAGTACAGAAATAGCAATAGTACTTGCTTTAAAATCTACCACGATTTTGAAATTATTAATTTTCTAGGGGTAGCAAAGTCATTTTAGAAAAAACAAGAATTTAAATTCAGTAGCATTCTGACTTGCCTTTGTCTTGGTTTTTATTAGTTGTTCCATTTCTTGGTTTTAAGTTGCATTAAAAATGCCAGAAAAAGTCAAGATAGAACCTAGATCTGGGATTTCCAAGTGACCAGATGGAAGAACTAGAAATCTCACCAAAAAGCTGCTTGTTGCCCAACAAATTTTTCAGACTTGCTCTTGCCAATGATTACCCAAGGCTAGCTGAAAATCCATCTGAAGTCTTCAGAGTCATTCTGGAAAATAAATTAAAAAGTGACATGTTAATCACTCATTAACTCACAAGTAACTGCTTGAAACCTTATATTGTCACTAGGTTGAGCTGTCAATAGGGCTGTTTCCATTTTCCTTGACGTTAGTGTTTTGACGTTTGGGATTCTCAGAACCCAGCATCAAGATCTAAATATAAATTACTGCTTTATTTCTCCTGGTGAAGCAGTCATGTATTTTTTCCATAATTGACTTCACAATGCTTAGACTTAAAACATTCTGAGTTCAGCAACTGTATGTCAGAGCTATCTCTGATTGTGCAATGGCAGTACAACAAGGGCTATTAGGAGATGGACACGGCATAGAAGCAGGAGAAGGAAAGCCAGTATGGAGTTGCCCTGATTGAACCCTTTCGTTGATGATTTAGTGACAAGCTGCCCAAAGAAGAGAAAAACCTGTTGTTATGAAGACCTGTGAGTTTTAAGAGCCCTCTTTTTTGGCTTTGTTTTTAATAGGTGTTATCTGATATCACTCAAATGTAAGAGGCAAGGGCAGGAAAAGAGGGTATAAGGATGAGTCATTAGGCAAACATGCCAGCCTTCCTGTCGATCAGAAGAATTCCTCTGAGGTCAGCCACAGAAACCCTCCATCTGTACCAACAGCCCAAAGGAGAGCCAAAAGCACATGGAAAGGGCACCGGAAGGACCTGCAAATTGCAAATGGTTCCTTTTAAGACCTGTCAATAACGTCCCACCCAAAGTGCCACATTAGTTCTAGGGAAGACGAAAAGGTAGAAAGGAGTCCAGAACTGGTCACAGCAGTTGTTAGAGGCAGCATCTTTTGTATGAAACAGTGAAGAGCACAGAAATGCTGAGCAAATGTGGTGGTGGTTTTCAAAACAAAAGATGGGAAGTTACAGAAAAAGCATGGGGGTGCTTATATTTAGCCTTTTTTGTAACACAAGAAACATGGTGTGCCAATGACATTGAAATGCAACAGATGTGAAACAAATGGAAATATTCTCAGAGTTTCTGATTAATTTGAGGAACTCCCTGACACTAGACATCACTGATGTCAACAACTTAAACCGAGGCAACTCAGAAAAAATGGAAAACCCTGGTAGCTACTCTCATGTCTGTAGCTCCAGGGACTCTCCTTCTGCAAAGTGCATCTGTTCCACTCAGTATTTGAACAACAAATTAAGAATTCCTCATAATATAAGCAAGGAAGATCAAACTTGCAGAATACGACCCTCAAGTAGGTTTAAAAACTCACTTTAAAAATTGTTACAAAAAGGCAAAATTATCTGTGATTATTCTTTTCAGCACTTTGCCATCATGCATTCATCGGAGATTGCTGTTGGAAACCTTATTCTGAATTCCTAGACAGCCGTTGTCTTTCTATGCTGTTGGATTTAAGGTATAGGAGGAGCGCTTCTGCTGCCCCTTGCATGAGTTTAGATTAACAGGCTGGCTAGCTGCACAGACATTTACTAAAATATTAAGAAAAACAAGAGCTGAAATCTATGTTTAATGTTCCAGCTGTCTGCAGACTGAAGAATAAAGTAAAAATTTAAATGAGCTCACCAAAAATAATGAAGTCTGGCTGAAAACCAGTTGGGCAAGAACAGTTTAAAATCTGAAGTTACTTGGAGAACTGAATCTGATTCCAGTAAAGCTTTAGTATGATTCCAGCAAAAATCCAATTTCCCTGATGTTGTTTTCTCTGGGAACTACTTTTTAAACCCAGTTGTACCCATGCCATCCCTTCCAGAAAATGGTTTGAAGTGGATACAAATAAGGATATGATTTTGACCACCATTTTCCCTTTTGAATGTTCCGATAATTGGTGCAGGCTTTATGAACAGAAGAAATATTTGATGCCTCCACCCCAGCTGTTTTTTGGGTTTTGTTTGTTTTGGGGTTTTTTATCCAAAAACTCATATCAAAGGAGGTGAAAATAAGTACCAGTGTCTAAAAATGAATGTAAGTAACACTTCGCTGCAAATCAGAACAACACAATTTGGATCACAATGAGTAGGCACTGCCCTAAGTTTAGGCACAGATTTCTTTGAGATGTTCTTTAGTGCTGAAACTTCCCATTTGAGGCTCTTGCTCCATCAGAAGGAGCTTTACTAGTTTGTTGCAAAGGCAGCTGATAGCGGAGCTGCATCTGAAGCAGGTAAGACTGAAAGATGTTAAACTGATGCAGAAGTACCTCAGGTGCTGACTTACCTGAAATCTTTATCATTGATGTGAAATGAAGGGTATATGTGACCAAACAGGTGAGTTCTGTGCAGTTTATCTGGATTTATGTAGCAGAATAACTGACTGGGACTAAGCTGAATGCTAAATCCACAGTGTACCAAAAATATTCAGATACATCACAGGTACTTTAAAACATACTGCATGTAAAAAAACTTATATTCACCTATGTAGAAGAGAAAGTTCTTTGTAAAGCAAGTTGATGCAATATTGTCAAGTGGATCCCTTACCTAAGATCGAACAACAGATTGGTCTCAGTAAAGACCCATCATTATGATAAAGAGCTCATTTTTTATGTTCACAGTAAATGAAACTGCAGGGAAATACACATACACCCCCCCCCACCCAATAACTACCAATCAGTTTATTGTTCAGTAGAGATTACAGGTTGATATGAAGTATTCCAATAAATTGTGAAAATTTAGTAGACATAAAAGTGCATTAAACAGAAAAGCAGGGAAAGGAAAAGGGAAAAGTCTTCTTTTTAATGTTATGATCTTATAGTCAAGGGAGCAGTGTAATAAAACATTCAGTAATAACAATCAATGAAATGTCTGTGAAAAAACCTTTGACATGTTGTAGGGTCAAATGGCAAAGCCAACATGGAGTGCAGGAAAACAAATGCCTGACTTGTGACAACACAAGAATGTTGTTAGAGTTTGTAAAGCAAGAACAAATAAGGGGTCGAATAAATTAGCCATATTGGAAGGAAAGAAAACCCTGTACAGCAAATGGCTTTGAAATATGGAATTACTGTGATTGTCACCAAGTCAAAGTGACATGGAGTAGCTGCACAGGCAGTGCAACAGTAGGCGTTGTCCTTCTGAAAACATACTCAGATATGAGCTGACTAGAGAATTCATTTTATTCCAAACTACATGCATGCCTAGCACAACATAAAAGACTATGAAAATTAAGTCCTTTTGATGAATCACCAGTTGTTGGTAGATTAGACCATATGCTCATATGAAAGAAAAACATTGCCCAGAACTATTTAAATTGCTACCATTACATCAGCCCTAAATTATAAAAATAGTAGAGAACATTTTACAGATAAAGTCATTCTTAATTGAGCAGAAGGTAATGGATTGCACAAAAACATTATTGCAACAACAAACAGGCTTTTATTGCCCCCCCAAGGTCTCAGGATATCAGCAGGGGCTTAGTGAATGCAATCACAGAACAAAAATGCAAGCAATACATTTGCCAGGAAGCATCCCATTGACATTGCTACCAAATTTGGAGATGGCCTTGGAGCAAGAGCTGAAACATTAAAAATAAATAAAAATAAAGGAAATGTCATTATTAAAAAAAAAAGGATGTATGAAAATACGTAACTGATTAAAGCCATTGAAAAAAACTCAACATCATAAAACGGTCATGCAACACGGGAAAAAGAAGGTTGGTTTTGACACATATACTTCAACATTTATAGAAAGAGATGCTGTTTTAGAGAAAGAGGCCATGATGGGACAAAAATTAAATGATGCTACATTTGAATACAGTAAAGAGCGATTTTTCCATTTGATTTTTGGCACATTTTCCACAGAGAAGTGAAACTCTTAACTTCATTAAAATGAAGAACTATAGAGATTGTGTTACTGTCTTTGGGAAAGATCAAAATAATTGACATGTTTCTGAGTTATACTGCTGAACATTATAGGCTATGGTTACACAGTTTGGAATGAAAACAGTCCAACAAGCAGCAGTTTTCAAAAAAAAAATCCAGTTTTCACATCCTTTTTTTTTTTTCCATAAAGCAGCCACTGAAATTTAAAAATCTATTTACATTTTTCCTTTAACCTTTTTAATGAATTTTAGAACATTATTTAATGAAAGGGTAGTTTTCATCTTAGAAAAATAACTTTGGGCTGGAAAAAATGTAAAAGAATTTTGGTGATAATTTCAGGAGCTGTGGAGACAAATATTTCATAAAATCTTACAGGGAAGTAAAATGGCTCATTTAAGAAGTAGAAAATTAGGAACAACCTTAAAACTGCTGTTTTCCATGAAATACTCAATGTGCTCTAGCAGCCAAACAAAAGGTGCATTCTGTTCCCAAAATACTATTCTGTTTCGAAAGTTTCAGTAACTCAAATCACCACTTTGTGACTACTTCTTCTCCCACCTCTTGTCTGCATTCTTAATATGAATTATATGCTCTGAGACAGTATTTGATCTGTATGAATTTTTACAACATGCCACAGAAAATCTCCAATATTAAGTGCAATCTAAAACCACCAGAGTAATGAAGAGGGATAAAACCATCTTTTAATGTGTACTTCTTCCATATGTTGAATGCCAGGTGTTAAATGACAAACATTAAAGTAATATATTTCCATTGGCCAGCATTATATTGCAGTTGCCTTCATGACAAATTTCTGAAATCCCTGTAGAATATGTAGAAAACTGACAGTGCCTTAATAAATAACTCAGTGTAAATATTTTCAATTGTGAAAAGCTGATGTTTTTCTCACAACTGGCATTGCAGAAGAATAACATCAGATTCCTAGCCATGAAGTGGAATTTCTTCAGGATTTATCAAGACAACTGGAAAGAAGTAGTTTTTGGAGTAGGATGTCAAAGTGGACAGCAAGATGAGATCTGTTGTGGTTTAAGCCCAGCCGGCAAGCCGGAACCACGCAGCTGCTCGCTCATGCTCCCCCTTCTTCCTCCCCCCACTCCTGGAGGGATGGGGAGGAGAATCAGAGGAATGTAACTCCCACGGGTTGAGATAAGAGCACTCCAGTAACTAAGGTATAATACAAACCACTACTGCTACCAATAATAACGATAAGGGAAATAACAAGAGGAGAGGACACAACCGCTCACCAGCCGCCAACCAATACCCAGCCCGACCCAAGCAGTGATCTGGGCCTTCCGGGTGACTCCCCACAGTTTATATACTGAGCATGATGTGCTGTGGTATGGAATAGCCCTTTGGCCAGTTTGGGTCAGGTGTCCTGTCTCTGCTTCCTCCCGGCTTCCCCTCCTCTCTGGCAGAGCATGAGACTGAGAAAGTCCTTGGTCAGAGTAAACATTACTGAGCAACAACTAAAAACATCGGTGTTATCAGCGTTGTTCCCAGACTGAAAGTCAAAACCACAGCACTGCACCAGCTACTAAGAAGGAGAAAAAATGACTGCTGTAGGTGAACCCAGAACAAGAAAACAGGCATCTCACTGCATTTTTTGCAGGGCATGTGTGCAGAAAACAATTTGAGGAGGATGAGCTTCCAGACAGCAAGAGGCAAGAAGCTGGGTACTGCCCTCTTCATTGACAATAAAAGAGCAGAAAATAGCCAAAAGCTATTTAAAATACCTTTGTCAATAGACAGCAAAGCTTGAGAGCTTTTTGTAGTCTAGTATTTATCTAAAGAATAATCTCATTTGCTTTATCATTTTGACTTCTCTGCCAAGTTTAGTTGAAGGCAGTCCAGAAAAGACAGGGAAACTCATATCTAGTATTTCTAGCTTTCTTGAAGATGAAAGAGCAAGAAAAAGTAAAGTTCTTTCAAAATAAATCCTTTCTTATTTATAGACTTTCTTGTTTGTTCCATAGGTGCTACTCAGTGCAGCCATGTCTCATCATCAGAAAAAACATATGAGAAAGAAAAAAAGGACTCCTACCAAGGGAAAATAATAATTTTTTCCCTCTCAGTAGGCAATTTTCTCTGAGGTCAGCCAGGTATGTGGGACTTTTTGTTTTTTCCCACAGTACTGTGATTTGCTTTCCATTGACAGGAAATGTTAACTTTGTAGTAGGAATATCACTTGCTTCAGAAATTGTAATATAACTAGTACCCTGAGTCAGATTTTATTTGAATCAGTGTAAAGCTGGAATAATCCCAGAAAGAAAAGCCTGAAAAGAAATTACAGAGAAAAACATAATTGCTACAATTTGGAAGTCTCACTTCATCATTCATTAATTATGAGGTAGTTGTGCTGTGTACCTGAAATATAAGTCAAGAGCAAATAGTACTTTTAAAATCATACATAGGGACTTAGTATAGTAATCTTGATGGCAGAGGGGCTCTAAAATATTCATCATCTCCTTAAACTATATACATATCTAAAGTACAGGTTCTAGAAATATCTGTAAGTAATCATGTTCAAATAAAGAGAACAAAATACTAGCACTCGATTTATCAGGATTAAATAAAGCATTTGTAGTGTAGAAAGCTGATGCTTTTCTAGTGACAGCCAGCTACCATCTCATCTTAAAGCCCTTTAGTGGGAATGTGTCAAGAAAATTTCTCAGGTGTTCCAACCAAGCAATGCTCTGAAAAGATCTTTCCTGTCAGTCTGGAAACACAAACAGAAAGATATTTATGAGAGAATGGTACAGCTGCTGGTTGGTTTATTTGGGTTTTTTAATTCTCTTATATAGATTTAATTCTCTTATATATTAATACCACACTGCTTCCAATGTGTGAAGCCAGTAGCAGACAATAGAGGAGCTACTGTACTCTACAGAGACACAAAGGAAAGATCCCAGGTGCTAAAATGGGCGTGGTAAAAACCAGAAACATTCACCTCAGTTGTGGTCCTTTCTCTAGCAGACATGGTATCTCCACCAGAGTGAACAGATCAGTTGTAAAAACAAGGCCTGTCTTTAGGGCTCCTTCACCTGATGGTCATGTGCTTACTTCCACACATAATGCTGGTCATTACTTTCATTCTACACAGTCATTATTTTCATTACACTCTGTAGGCTTTTTTCCAGGGTGGTTTCAGCAAGGTGTTACATGAGACATTATCGTACATTTTAGATTAATACGTTTAACATATTTTTTGTTAGTCATTGGAAGATACGAGTAAAAATCAGTAATTTTGAAGGCACGTATTTACTGTGAAAATAATATATCCCATGCATGAGAAAAGCATGTTCAAAACTTTGCCTTGGACTTCTCTACACTACCTTGAAGCCCCCTCTCAGATGCATTTACCCTTCCCTGAGCCTCCTTGGAGGCCCCTGTTCTCTCTTTGTCCTTCCTATAAGCAAGGTAGTTTTTCCCCACAAGCCGACTTATTTTTTGGCACAATTCCTGCCACTGATTTCACTCAACAGCTATTCTGCACTCTGTTTGCAAACCCAGTGGTCATGCCGCAAGTGAATTTAAACTTGCAGTGGTCCCTGAAGCACCTGGGCCTTAAGCAGTTCCCTGTTCGAAGCCCTCAGGAGGACAGAGCACATTAATGACTCACTTCAAGATGTCTGTTGCTCTGATCCTCAGCCTAGACTGGAAAAATCCTGTGTGTGAAGCTCTCCTGAAACAGACAGTTTTATGTGAAAGGCAAGTCCCCATAAAGCCCTAGGAACATATCACCACAGTCTTTGATAACTTTGGGATGTAAGAAAAACTCTTTGTTTCTGTACAGTACTGAAAATCCAGGTATCTTTAAAATTTATTTTTTTTTCCTTTTTGTGAGAGACTGTAGTCTACAGAGAGAATTTAATATAATGCTTTCAGGTTTTTACTAATGAAAACAAAATACCAAAGCAGCACTTCCTCCATTTTTCCCCATTCATTTTTTTTTTATACTTAAATGCCAAGGTAAATGTGTCTGAGATTGGGTTACTTGTTGTTGTTCTTGTCAGTAGTGTTGTCAGTAGTTGACTATCACTTCATCTTGTCTATAAACCCTATCCAATTTGCTTCTGTCCCACCTGTGCTCACCAGTCAGATGTTCTGTGTTCACCAGTCAGATGTTCTGTGTTCGTGGAGTTTCAGACAACACAACCAAAGATGTGCAGAGTCATGTTAAATATGCTTGCCCTGGTCTGCTTCTCATTGGACACGAAAAGGAATTTAGGATAACTGCTATGTCGTGCATCCCAACATGACATAACTACATATTTCTGCTTCAGCTCACAATCTTAATTTCATCATTTTGAATATATTATGCTAATATTCACTCACTGAGGACATGTTAAGTTGCCCTCTAAAGTTTCAAATTGCTATTTTATTAGATTATTCAGAATTATATAAAGTTCATATTTCCAGATACTTTGTGGTTTTTATATATTTAATGCAATTAGCACAGAGAAGAAGAGTGAAAACAATTCTGGAGAGTTCAGAGCAGTTATACCAGAGATTAATTTAGGCCCAATTTCTCCAGGGAAAACTGGTGATCAGCAAAGAGTGTGCTCAGTGCTTGTCCATCATATTTGAAAAATCATGGCAGTCAGGTGAAGTTCCTGATGACTGGAAGAAGGGAAATATAACCCCCATTTTCAAGAAGGGGAAGGTTGAATACCCGGGAACTACAGAGCAGTCAGTCTTGCCTCTGTGCCTGGCAAAATCTTGGAGCAGATTCTCCTGGAAAGAATGCTGAGGCACATGAAAAACAACGAGGTGGTTGGTGACAGCCAGCATGGCTTCACTAAGGGGAAATCCTGCCTGATCAATTTGGTGGCCTTCTATCATGGGGCTACAGAACTGACGGACAGCGGCAGAGCAGTTGATGTCATCTACCTGGACTTGTGCAAAGCGTTTGACATTGTCCCACACAACATCCTTGTCTCTAAATTGGAGAGACACCAATTTGATGGATGGACCACTCAGTGGATAAAGAACTGGATGGATGGCCGCATGCAAAGAGTTGCGGTTAATGGATCAACGTCCAGTTGGAGACCAGTAACAAGTG